>NC_061512.1:266003211-266303211 GCF_022539505.1 Lolium rigidum | reverse complement strand
TAAGGAAGATTTTCTATGAGGGCGTGCACAAAAAAAGATCACTAAAACCAATTTTTTTTTTGGCATGACTCTTTGAAATTCATGCCAATCTTCCCTAGGAAACTCAGAGAGAGTTTGAAACGCAAAACAAAGGACCCATGTTTTAGAGTGAAATGCATCAGCGGTCCTTGAAGTTACCGGCTATGTCTAAAACAGTCCTTAAACTCTGGATTTGCCTTACTTCAGTCCCCTAACTTGCTCTGAATGTTCATCTACGGTCCAAAATACAAAGATCAACCGCATGCTGCTGATGTGGCATGAAATCGGGCCCACAATGACAGTTACAAGCTGGACCACAACAACACCTGTCAATGATGGACGAAGAAAAATATAAAACTTAAGACACGAGGCAAGATTCGAGCTCACGTCCATGTTACTGCACCCCAAGTACCCAACAAGCAAACCACCACAACACAGTCCGCTTTGCGTTTCAGACGCTAAGTATGTATTCTCGGCTTATCGCTCATTTAGTTTGACCAACTGCCAGCCATTCTTTTTTGAAATGTTGCACGTCTATGAAATAGAATAACTGACTTCCCTCTCGGAAACATACATCCACTTGTTCTCGGTAGCATTTAAACTAGGATATTGCAATAAATTGGGTGTTTCTCAATACAATGGTTTTGATTATACAAAAAATATACATGTTTTTGAGCACCAAGGAAATGGTTATCGGATATAAAATTTCCTTCAATAGTTGAATATATGTGAAGATCTTGTACTGATGGGATACTAGCTTTAATGTCTAAGTTGTTATATATTTCATAGATTTTCAAACATTCTATCCTTAAATCAATACATGGAAGTACGTAAAATTTCAAATGTAATTGAAAAAGTCATCTATTGTTTATGGGTAGTAATTACTATCGTCGCAATTATTTTTCGAAACTTGTTGATAGGGCGCTAAATTTTTTGCCACGCGCCGGATAAAGCAGCGGTATAAAACGGCGTGCGCGACACGTCCTCCACCACCGTTGAAAACTCCCTCCCGCCACGTTCTATGCGGAGATCCGCGCCGGCGGCGCTCGCCTCACCCTCGGCACCTTCGACACCATCGAGCAGACAGCGCGCGCCTACGACGCGGCGGCATGGCCCCTCGGGCGTCCCCGCCAATGGACGTCGGCGGTGGTGGAGCGTGCCGGGGAGGACCCTCACGTGGGTCCTCGGCTACATCGCCTACGGGAACGACCCGCCGCTGCAAATGTCGCCACTGTAGTTGCAGCTGGCGCCCCCGCGCGGCAATGTCTAGTAAGCGGCGCGCGCCATGCATCCTCCTCCTCGCGTGGGTCATCGGCGAGGTACTCCCCCTACAACACGCCGTCGCCGTGCTTCTTGGCGACGGTGAAGGACGAGCCGGAGGAGACTCCTACTCGCAGGCGCTGCCAGGGCGGTGGCGGCGTCATCATCCGCGAGCGGCGCCAACCATCTCCAATGCGCCAGCGTGAGTGGACGCCACCGCCGGAGTACAAGGCGGCGGCCTCCATCGTCAAGGCGGAGGACGACCCCGGAGGAGTTCCCTGGGCTACGCCAAGCCCAGCTTGAGTCCTTCGCCACGACGGACGAGTTCGGCAAGGCGTGGAGCGCGGCCGTCGCCTCGGCCTCGTAATCAACCTAGACAGCGACGACGAGACTGGCCAGTCCAGCAGGCCTCGCAGGAGGCGCGACGACGCTGGTCAGCGCTGCAGCCACCTCCCGCAGCCGAAGAAGGAGGAGCCCAGTGACGAGGACGAGGACTACGCGGCGGCGATGTACCGCCTCCTAGGGCTATGGCGTGGCGGCAACGACGACGGTTACTAGATTTTTAGGTTTTTTTTAGTTTATGTTTTTAAATTTGTATAAATATTGGCCAACTATGGCCGAACTATCTATAAATCTACTATTGGTATGAATTTTATTATATTTTCAAATTTTAAATTATTTTGTATATGGGCCGCGACTGATAGCCGCTCGGCCCTATTTTTTATTTACCACTAGCGCCTCCGATATAGGCCCTAAAACATCTACACTGGAGCCCATATGGGGAACGAGGGGAGATGATCTAAGTTGTGACTGTGAGCTCGAGTGTACGGTCGTGAGTTCGAATCCTGGAACGCTGCAGGTTTTTTTTTTCTTCACCACCATTGACAAGTGGATCACAGTTAAGGCAGATTAGATGTTGTACGTAACTGTGGGCCTGATTCGATGACACATCAGAGATACATTGGTCTCTGTATTTTGGATCGTAGATGAACATTCAAAGCAAATTAGGGGACTGCAATGAGGCAAGTCCTGAGTTTGAGGACTGTTTTAGACATGGTCGGCAACTTCAAGGACTGTTCATGCATTTCACTCCATGTTTTATTCTTGTGCACAAGTCTCAACTCGAAAATCCAACCCAACCAACAGTCGACGCACCTCATCAACGTCACGTCACCCACCGCCTCCCAAATCCCCCAAATTCTCGCGACCTCCGCCATGGCCGACGACGACGACGCCGGCGCCCTCTCCGACGTCGACGAGGACCCCCTCCCGCCGCCCCCACCCCCCTCCTCATCCTCCTCCATCCCCTCCTCCAAACCCCAACCCCCATCCCACCCCCACGCCGAAGCGCAGCAGCAGCGCATCCTCGACCTAACCGCAGACCTGGAGGAGGAGCGCCGCCTGCGCCGCGCGGCCGAGGACGCCCTCGCCAGCTCCGAGACCCGGCTCGGCCGCCTCAAGGCCTTCGCGCAGGACGCGCTGCGGAAGCGGGACGAATCCGCCGCCGCCGCCGCGGCCTCCGCCCGCTCTCTCCAGGCCCTCCAGTCCGAGGCCGCCACCGCCTCCTCCATGCTCGCCTCGGGGCTCGAGCGGATCTCCGCCAAGGCCTCCCCCTCCACGCCCCCCGCGCCCCTCCCCACCTCCCACAAGTACTCCGCGGGCCTCCCCGCGCTCGCCTACGGGGTCCTCAAGCGCGCCAACGACATCGTCGACGACCTCCTCGCGCAGATCGCCGCGGCCCGACGCGACCGCGACGACCGCAACTACCAGATCGCCATCGAGGTGTCCGAGCTCGAGGCGGCCCTCGCGTCCCGCGCCGCCGAGGCCGAGTCCCTCTCCAAGTCCCTCTCGGACCGCGAGGCCGAGCTCTCCTCCCTCAAGGACCAACTCACCACCCTGACCCCGCTCCTCGCCGACCAGATCGGGTGCGCCTCAAAGCTCTACGACGAGGTGCGGCAGCTGGTCGCGCTGGTGGACCCCGACGCCGCCGGCGCGCTGCCCGACTCCGTGTTCGTGTGGAAAGAAGCCGACGTCGAGGAGAGCCTCAAGGTGTCCCTCGAAGGGACCAGGATGGCCTTCGACATCGCGGCCATGGCGCTGCACAAGGTCGCCGCGTGGCGGGATAGGGGGAGCAGCAAGGTGAGCGAGCTGCAAGGAAAAGTGGAGGAGCTCCTGCGCGAGAAGGAGCACATCGGGGTGCTGCTCCGCAGCGCCCTGCAGGCCAACACCACCGAGGTGCTCAAGGTTGCTGAGGATGGGCTCAGGGAGGCCGGGATCGAGATTGGGCTCAACGGGCACAGGGATCACAGGCCAGGCAGCAAAGAGAAGGACGAGGTCTATACCCTGGTATGTATGTGCACCGTATATGTCATCGTTTTACAAGTTCGTTCATGGTCCTCCGATATCTAGCGCACTAAGTTTTTTCCTGTGCAATCTACCAACGTTGCAGGCTGGAGCATTGGAGAACAGCATGAAGGAGTCCCAGATCAAGATCATTGAGCTGCAACATCTTGTTGAAGCACAAAGGTAGCTTTTACCCTCACTGATGAATTCTTGTCTCTCTTTATGATCATTGAGCCCTCCAATATGTTTCCTAACTTCTAGTTCTTGTGTGTTTCAAGTTTCTGTTTTCCATTTGGTTGCCATTGTTGCGCATAGTCTGTTGAGATGAGTAACAGTAATGATATTGGAAGACTATCCATCCATTGTTGGGTTTAGTGTGAAATGCACATGCGGTTTAATTCATATGCTTTCTGGCCTTCTCTGTAACCAACAACAATCTATGCAAATTGATGGTATAAACCATCATTTAACATTCAACTGTTGGCATTTGGATACAGATAACGGGAGCTGCAATGATGTTTCCTACTTCTGATTTTCTGAAATAGTCCTAATTCTGATTCATGTCTCTGCTCATCCATGTCTGGCTTTTAGGGCGGAGTCTGGTCTACTTAGGACTAGGATGGAAGGGCAAGAAAAAGAGATTGGACAGTTACGGAAGCAAATAAAGCATCTAGAAGAGAAGGAAAGGCTGGCAAATGATAGTGTAATTCTCTCCTCATTTCTACACTGCTGTTTCGCAACTTCTCTTAATAAGGTTGGAACAATGAGGCAAGCCCATAACAAGTGTATGATGCATTCTTAAGGTTGAGGGTCTGATGATGGACGTGACAGCTGCTGAAGAGGAGATTAAAAGATGGAAGATGGCTGCAGAGGAGGAAGCTGATGCTGGTAGATCAATTGAACAAGAGTTCCAGATTCAGGTGCTTTCTTATACAAACAAGCGCTATATACTTCTGCATGTTGTTGTTTGATAATGAGTTACCTTAGAAAACCAGTGATTCACCCTAACTAATCACCTAGCATTGCTGTTATATGATAATTGATATTCCATTGTGAGCATGCTTATATGTGGTGTTTTGACAAGAAAGCACAAAGAACAATTTTGTAGTAGGCTGTAGCATGCTTAGCATACTTGACTACTTGTAGCATCACAATTTTTTTTAACAGACTAAGATGCACCATATATTGCTGTTGAGTTGAAACATTATTACAAGTAATGACCATATGCGTTATAGTATACTGATACAGATAAATAGTTTTGATCATGGAAGCAATCAAATGTTTATTATTATTCTACATAATGAGACAAACATATGACTTATAATGCGGTGCAGCTTAAGTAGGTATCCATGATACCCCAAACATGTCTTGTTTGACATGTTGGTAGGCTTAAAATCAGCTATATGATAGTTCCATTGTTCTATTAAGTTTCGTCCCAGTGCATTGTTTCCTAGTGACCTTTTTAGTTACATCTTGGAAGTGAATCATACCATGACATTCTAGTGTTCCTACTTGCAGTGTTAATATTACCTTGTCATCATATTGTAGTAAAATCACTAGTTAATGAAAAAATATTTAGATGCCTCAAGCAACGATGCCTACAGGGTATAGATTATTTTTTACCTAATTGATGTGTAGTAGTGTTTGGAAGGGCTTTCCACAGTAGTGGCAGAAGTCGCAGTGCAGTGACGCAGTCCTATATCTTGTATTGCAGCTGTATGAATGATACATGAATGTGCTAGGAAGCATAATGCTTTCATAAACACGTATCAGGTTGGCTCAGGCCTGAATATTTTCAATACTGTCCACCAGATCATGTAATGATAGGTGGGATTTCACTGGATTAACCTTCCACACCATTTCGCAGCAAAATACATGCAATCTAATCAAATACTCCGCACCGAACCCCCTCCCTAATTGTTCATCCTCATGATCAACTCCCTGGCCATTTAACTCCACCAAACATTTTTGATTCTAGGATTTGAGAATAAAGAAAAGAACAAAAACTAGAATAGATACTTTTTCACTGTTTGCTAGACCAAATTTTAAATCTTCACACCCTGTGGAACGTTTAGTTTAGGGCCTGAACCGTGCAATTTCTGTGCGCCATTTCAATTGCGCTGAACAAATCTGTCAAATCGAAAACAATGAATATGGAACAACCAACAGATCTAAAGCTTGAATTTTCTGTTCATCATTCCGAATCCAAATTGTACAACAAACACAAATATGATGGATTCCACTGTTAGTAAGCGAGGGGGAGCCTTCTCCTGACCTTATTCCCCAAAAGGGGGAACGTCTGCTTATTTGAAAAGCACAATACATCATTTAGATCAAAGCAAAAAGGGCCTAAGCAAGAACTTTGTTCAACTTGATCAACAAACTGCTATGTTGTAAAATCAAGTTATACTTGGCAGCGGCTGTGTAGGAGGAGTACACCTCTGGGTTCGGGGAGCAGCATGGGGGCAGACATAAGCGGGGGATGAAGGCCCCAGCGTTCAGGTCTGTTGGGGCCAGTGTTTCCAGCTGCAGGGAAAGGAACTTGCCTAGGCGGCTTTCGTGAGTGGGAAGTGTGTGTGTGTGTGTGTGTGTGTGTGTGTGTGCGCGCGCGCGCGCACGCGTGTTTGTGTGGACTGAGAAGGGGGCTAAGTGAGATGTGGGCCTTTTGCAATATGGGTGGATGTGAGATAGGATAATATCTGGCTGTTGAAACACACCATCTTGATATCGACTTACAGATTTTCACAAAGATCTATGTTTGCACATGATATGTTTTCATGTCTTCACGATTTAGTTTCAAAAGATGATATGTAGATTACCGATACAATCGATGACTTATTTATGTAGAGTGTTCACAAGCATCCTTTTTTATTGTAACCAACAAATTTGTTGATTATTTGATAAGCTGAACTGAATTCTAACCACTCTTTTCTCCATCCAGCTAACGTCCCTCCACAAAGAACTAGAGGAAGCAAAGGAATCGATGCTGGAGCTGGAAAACAAGCTCAAGTTCAAGGAAGAAACAGCTGCTGCCGCCATGGCAGCACGTGACGCTGCGGAGAAATCACTCAAGCTCGCTGACACAAGGTCCGCCAGGCTGCGCGAGAGGCTGGAGGAGCTGAACAGGCAGGCGGAGGAGTCGGAAGGCAGGGCGGACCCGAGCAGCGGCAGCGGCCGCCACCGGTACATGTGCTGGCCCTGGCAGTGGCTCGGGCTGAACTACGTGCGGCTTCCGCCGGCCGAGACGGAAGAGGCCTCGAATGAGATGGAGCTCTCGGAGCCCCTGATATAGCCTGTGGCGTGTGGGATGTTGATACGGATTGGGATACTGAGTCTGCTCGTCCTGTTTATAGACAGAAAAAAGGAAATTAGATTTTTTTTCTCTCTCTCTCTCTGTGTTTGGGTTCTGTCATTATGTAGATGTTTGGGATATTTTCTTGGTGTTTTGTATTCTGTAGTGTGCAGACTCACGAGGGGGTATTAGACGGCGCCGTGTAATTGTAAAAGTTACCACCCAGGGATATAGTGAAGATGTTCCATTCTTTGACAGGATTGTTTCGTTGCGACGTGTCCTTTTGTTTTTGCCGATTTGTGGATTACAGCTGATTTATAGACAAAGAAATACTGCTTTTTTGAAAATACCAGGACGTTGCAGTTGCAGTTCGTTATCATCGGCATGGGGAAGTCAAGTCGCGTTCCCGTCTCACTTCACGCGGACTGCTCTGGACTGGTACGCGAATGGTCCTTGTGTCCTGCAAGCACACCTGTCCTCTTACTTACTAGTTTAATCATATAATTCCAGATTATGTGTGCGCATCATGGTGTTTATACGAGCACAAAGATAGTGGTGAGCTGATGCTGTAGAGCAAAGATTCTTCCACAGCAACCACCATCTGAGGAAGCTTCTTCGATCAGGTATGCCTCAATCTTCAACAATTCAATTTCTTTGTGTCCATTTTTAAGGTAACACATATAAATTAACATCATCCTTCGGCGATGCACTTGTCTAGAAATTTCACCTTTTCAGTATGATAATGGGATTTTCCCTTGTCCATGGCCACAGCATCTCTCTGCTCCGCTGGTCGGTTCCTCTCCTGCTCCTTTCAGCGTCTTCACCGATATCCTCTGCGCGTCCTCCGTTTTCTACTGTTTTTCTTTGTTTCATTCCCTGGAAACTTCCCACTTAGCTTGAGCCACTTCTCCTCCTCTCCTCGTCTCAAGCTTAAGAGGAGTGGGGGCGTGCAAGCAGCTCTGCTTCACCCTCAAGGCTCGATCTCCTCACACACATTGTCAGTCTGTTCTTGCTTTGCGACGGGTGACAGCGATACCATCCCCGCAAAACACCGAGCTCGCTTCGTGACTGCAGCGCTACCGCCGGCGTTGTTCCCGGGATGATCCTCTCGGCTTTCCTGCTGCTCTTCTGCGCCGTCTTCACCTGGAAGGTGTTCCCCAAGAAACACGAAGCAGAAGGGCCACATGGAGGAAGCAGAGGAGCAGAGCAAGCTTACGACACCTTGGATCAGGTAAAACAGTGTACCTTGTCCAGCTGCAGTCCGTTATCCATTGCACGTTTTTATCCCACGGAGAGTCAGAATCTAATACTTCCGGCATCGATGGATCGTGGCAGGTCAAGGCGGCTCTTCAGCGGGTCGGGCTCGAGTCCTCCAACCTCATCATCGGGGTCGATTTCACCAAGAGCAACGAGTGGACTGGTACTCTTCACTTACTCCTACTGTCTGAACTAGCTCCTTCACAGGCATGGATGACTAGAGCAGTTTGGTTGGATTCACAGGGAAGCACTGCTTCGGCGGTAGAAGTCTGCACCACCTCGAGCTCGGCGCCTCCCCCCTGAACCCCTACGAGCAAGCCATCGGCATCGTCGGGGACAGGCTTTCGGCTTTCGACGAAGACAGCAAGATCCCCTGCTTCGGGTTCGGGGACAGTAAGGAGTCTCTGAAGTCCTTTCAAACCCTTTCTTCTTGCTGAATGGTCTCTCAACTGGTGGTGAATTTACTTGCCACCAGTGTCGACGCACGACCAGGACGTGTTCAGCTTCTACAGGGATGGGAGGGCGTGCCTTGGCGTCCCGGAGGTCCTTCAGAGATACAGAGAGATCGCTGCAGGCGTGCGGCTATCTGGTACCATTTGTCACCAACTTCTGAAAAAATTGGTCTCATTCGTGCAGTGGTTCATAAATGATTTCTGATTCAGGCCCGACGTCTTTGGCTCCGATTATTGAAGCTGCAATGGGGATTGTTGAAGAGTCTAGGTATCAGTACCACATCCTGCTGATAATCACTGACGGGCAGGTGATTAAAGGCTTTTTTCATGTGGCTTTTACAATTTTCATACCTTGTCTGACATGAACTCTCCAAGAATTTTCTTACTAATTTCCGTGGTTGTGTTGCTCATGTAATTTACTCTAGGTTCCAAGATGTTCCTGTGCGCATTGTGCGAGCAACCTGGAAGAATGAAGATCAGAGAACTACATAGAGAAAAGGACGCTTCAAGCCCTCATAAATGCCAGGTAAATAATACTGGTGGTAACAGCCAAAGGCTAAAACAGATCTAGTTTATGCAAAAAAAAAGTTAATAAATTGTTTATTTAGATTATTATTACTTTTTGAAGCAAATAGTCCATAATCAAATACTTTGGGAAATGATTCAGTGGTCTGTGTTTGCTTGCAGTCATTTCCCTCTGATCGTAAAACTCGCCTAGTTTGTGATGTATCATTTGTTTGTTTGTTTGCAGTCATTTCCCTCTATCCATTGTCCTTGTCGGGGTAGGTGATGGGCCATGGGATGACGATCTGATGCAAATCCATGACAACCAACTCCAGTTCGATAATTTCCAGGTATGATGTAGTGGCATAGTTACTTGTGTCTGTAAGAGGATATGCTTATGCCATCTGCTAAATCAACTCAGTCTACACTTCACTGCAGTTTGTGGATTTTACCAAGATAATGTCGACAGAGATGTCGCAGGCCGAGAAGGAGGAGCAGTTCACGTTCGAGGCACTGAAGAAGATCCCGGCGCAGTTCGCGGCAATAATCAGCCAGCGGATCAGGTACTAGCTAGCAATATTCAGATAGACATGGCACAGAATGTTCTGTTGGTTCTCAAGCTTGATTCCTTTTTTTGCGTTGTTTTGCTTGATCTTCAGGGAGCTGGATGCGAGGGCGCCTGCTAGGAGGCCTCTTCCTCCCCCCTGATCCACCCGCTGATTGTCACGCAGAAATGATATGATCACATTCGAGGCCAAGATTAGAGATGGTTCATAGGCATCTGATTACCTTGAACAAATCAGAGTAGCCTTACCTTGGACAACCTTTTAGTGTCCTGACTGTTTATAAGTAACATCTGAGTCTGACTGGCCTCTACACTCTTGTAGCAAATGGAATATTTAAATTTGTTTATTTCAGTTTGGTTTCTTCTCTCCGTAGACACTTTCACCGATTGTTTCATGCTTGTAGAAGTGTGGAACTGGAAGGTGTTTCAGATACAGTGAAGATCTGATGATGTCCTAGATGTTCATTCTGATCTGACAGAATTGTTTCATTCGTAGAACTATTTTATCCTGGATTTCTGTCTGCATGCGTGTGCTACTCAGCTGTCAACTCAGGCCAGCTGCTTCGCTGATCTATGTGTACATCGGTGTACCACTGACCAAAAGAAAAAAAAAACAATTTTTCTGAAGTACAGTGAGCACTGAGCAGTGTGCCAACCCAATATGCAACAGATATATGTGGAAGTTGTCGACTGCTAGCTGAAATTCCGAATGCTTGTACTTTTGTCCACAGAAAAAAAAAGCTTTATATACTAGAGACATATCAGTTACTCCGATGTTTGGGACACCTAAAAGTTTGTTAAAATTATGGAAACAATTCGAAACAATTATACAATATTCCAGTCGCTTGAAACCCGGCCAGCCTCTGATCGACATTATCGGTATCTGTTAGGTGTCAGGAACGGTACTGACTGGTGAGATGTCGTCGATGTAGGCGGCGATGTGTTTGTGTTTGTGGAGTCCGCTCGAAGGAAGGAAGCGATCCGTGGAGCCGCTGATGGACGACAATGCTCTGGCTGATTTGATCGCTGTTAATTACTGCTGCTCCTACTCTGAATCTGTCTTCCATCCTTCTGGTTGACGTACCGAACGTGCCCGTCTCTCTCCCTCCCTATCAGATTCCCTCTCGATTCCTTTCTTTGGATGGGATCTCTGTTTTTCTTGCTCTTGCTCTTTTTCTTACCACGAACGGCTAGCTGGCAAAAGAACAACCCTCGGAAGCTGCATCACATTATTAAGGTATTATAATCGTGGGGTTTTCTCGGTCAATTCACGCGCTTACCATTCCTAGTCAACCGGTTATAAATAATAAGTACATTTGGAAGATGAAGATACCACTGAAAACGAAAGTTTTTGCATGGTACCTTTGTCGCGGTGTGATTTTAACCAAAGACAACCTTGTTAAACGCAACTGGCACGGTTGTAAAAGATGTGTTTTCTGTCATCAAGATGAGACAATAAAACATCTTTTTTTCGACTGTAGGTTTGCTAGATCTATATGGTCAATCATTCAGATAGGTTCTACCTTATACCCGCCTCGTAGCGTTGCAAATATATTTGGCGATTGGCTAAATGGGGTAGATACTAGGTATAAAACACTTATCAGAGTGGACGCGATTGCAGTAGTATGGACGCTATGGCTATGTAGAAATGAGAAGGTTTTCAATGACAAGAATTCTTCTCTCATGCAGGTCATTTACCGATGTACGACTTTGCTCCGTTCATGGTCGCCACTTCAGCGCTTGAAGGACCGAGACCTCTTTATGGAGGTGTCTACACGGTTGGAGAACACCGCCAAGGAGTTTATTTTCCGACATGGGTGGCTGCATATAAGGCGGATTGAAGCCAACGTAGCATAGTCTAGTTTGGCTCTTTCGATCGATCTCTTATATTTTTCTTCAGACTTGATACTTGAACGACTGTGTGCATCTTAGTTATGCAGAGATTGGGTGTAATGCTTGAATATTTTGAATAATGAAGCGCCCTTTATCGATTTTTTTTTTGCGTGCAACCGAGAACGGGGGAGTCCGGTATGCTCACTCTGCTCCAGCACACGCACTCTATTGCTACGGTAGCTGCATCTCATCTGATCTCATCGAGTTGTTAGCATAAAACCACCACATTCGCGGCTAAATTTTTATTTTGGTATCACTTTGTGTTTCGGGCGCAAAAAACCACCAGATTTTGACGAGGTTTCTTAAATAGCACTAATCTTAAATTGAACACGAATTGATAGCCATTTTGGAATGGAAGGCCCACATGTAAGGCTGACGTGGCAATATTAACAAGCCAACCCATATTTAAAAACAAAAAATCTCATTAAAACGAAAAAAATCGAAAATATCTATGTCCCTTGCCAGAGACCACGGGCGGGGCTGATACCCATCCCCTCGCCGGCGCGGCGGCGGCCTGAGCACAGCGGCGGCGGCCGGCCTGCCTTTCCCAAGCACGGCGGCGGCGGCGGCGGCTGGCCTGCCTTGCCCAAGCACAACGGCGGCGGCGGCCGGAGCACAGAGGCCTTGATGAGGACATCCCTACCGAACCACTACCTCCGTCATTACAAGATGAAGACGACGCTGCTGTGAAGCTCAAGTCCAATGAAGTTAGGATTGGACCTATGACAAGAGCTCGTGCGAAGCTACTAAAACAACAGGTGAACTTGTTCCTAAGTGGTACTTTGATTGATGAGAACTTTATACTGGCTAAGTCTTGTTACTTATGTATGATCAGGTACGAAGAGGGAGCAAGCATCGCACGAGGAGGAGAGGAGCAGCTGAACATGGAGCTGGACATGAAGATATCCCATGGACGCGCGAGAGAGGAGAGGGAGGCATGCGCGAAGGAAGAGCAGTCTAGGCCGGTCTCACGCCCGGCGCAACCGGCCGCCACGCCGGCTGGCCCGGCCCCACGCCCGGTCCAACCGGACGCACCACCGGATGAGCCCGGTTTCAACCGGCTCTCACACTTGTGCCAACCGGGCACAATCCAGTAAGCTTGGAACCCCCGTCCAGTCACCACCCGGTCCCTGGCCCGGTTCAAACCCGACCACCCGGTCCCTGGCCCAGTCGACCGGCCTCCTGACCGGCCATGTCCGAGTCAGTCTCGACCAGATCCCGATCTGGGTCGGTTTTTAATGTATTTTCTCGACTTCTGGTCGTCCTGAACCCCTATATAAGTGCCCAGGACGCCCCCAAATTAGGTTTAGACCACGTTTAAGATAAACCCTAGTTCATAGTTGATTGCTTTGCAACTCTATTGAATCTATACACCAATTCGCATCGATCTGGTGTTTTGATACTGAAAGTCTTGTGTGATCTGCTGTTCCATTGGGAATTAGAAGGTTGCAACCTACTGCTTCGTGGTCGGCGGCTACGTGCGCAAGTGTGTGGAGTTGCGAATATCTTGCAGGGTTGAGAGCTGTTGCATTGGCGACAGGGATTGATCGAGAGACTTCGTCGGCGTCATACAAGTTATCTCCACTTCCTCATCGTATTATCTCCGCTGTGTTCATCGTGTGTTCATCACCACCACCGTGCTTACTGAGAAGATCGGGCCACCCCTTATCAGGCCTGCCTCGCAGGAGCACGTCGGCGGTGGCGGCGGCGGGCGACCTGGCTCGAGCACGGCGGCGGTGGCGGCCCGAGCACGTCGGCGGCGACCGGAGCACAGAGGCCTACCTCGCAGGAGCACGTCGGCGGTGGCGGCGGCGGGCGACCTGGCTCGAGCACGGCGGCAGCGGCTGCCTCACAGGAGCACGGCGGCGGCGGCGGCCCGAGCACGGCGGCGGCGACCCGAGCATGGCGGAGAGAGCAAGGGACCTTGAGCGCGGCGGCGGACGGGCAGGCTCGGCGGCTGCGTGCGGCGGTGGACGGGCACGGCTCGGCGGCGGCGGACGGGTCTTCCCCATCCCCGGCGGGATGGGGTGGGGATACGGTTGGGGATGGGTGGGGATACGCTGGGGATATTTTTTTGTTGTTTTTTTTGTGTGGGGGAGGGGGATTTATTTATTGTGCTGTTTGACTTTTTAACTGGACTGACTGGTGGGCTCTTGTCCACCTCAACAAATTGGGCCTGCCAATTGGGCTCCACAGGTCAGAAACGGTGTCAATTCGTGTTCAATTCAGGATTAGTGCTATTTGAGAAAATCTTGTCAAAATCTGGTGGTTTTTTGCGCCCGAAACGTAAAGTGATACCAAAATGAAGATTTAGCTGCGAATGTGGTGGTTCCATGCTAACAACTCGATCTGATCATCTGAATGACTCATCCCTTCGAATGGAGCGGCATCTCTAGAGCCGACAGCGTGTGATCACATTATGCTGCTGCTGATCCCCGATCCCCCGTCAACTGGTATCTCTGTCAGACTAGCGATGCTTGAATCAATAATATTTACAAGACATATACCACTGTATCTATAAACTGTGAAAATGAAAATGCATATTAGCAATTTGCCTGATACAAAACATAAGCTGGTTCAATTGCTTTATCCATTTAGCCAGAAGACTAGAGCGTACAAGGGTGCTTCAGAAAAGAAAGAGAAGAGCACAGTGCGTGTATATTACAACTCACACGCCATAGCAGTACGACCGCAGCAGGTACTAGATATCAAGTATAATTTAACAGGCCACGCTAAAAGTAGCTACTACATGTAGGCTAAGCATAGAGGTGATCTCTAATCTGAAGCCTGAACTTCTACCGCTTTCTCTTTGATATTCTCCTGGTCTTGGACCTGTCGCCTACTTTGGGCGCACGTTTTATTTCAGTGATTGGCTTCGAAACAGTAAAGTTTGCATGACCATGTGCCGACCACCAGAGTATCGTGTATTTTGTCTGCTCAGGTTCAAGATTGAAACAATCAACTGCTAGCGATGGTAAAAACTCTGCCACCTCTGAAAGTTGTAATAAGCAATCTAAAGGCCCGCAGAATTCTCTTCCAGCTGTCAATAAGTAAGTACAACATTCGCCATCCTCCGTCTGCGCCACGAAATGAGGTAGGAAGTAAGTTGACAGTTGTAGAATTGGCCAGGCCTTTATGATGTTTCTGTTCGTTTCAGCGGTTGAGCTCTGGAAGTTGTACTCAGCGGCTGAAATAAAGCAGTCAAACCCCAAATAGCTAACTTGTTCTGGAAACCCCTCTGTTAATTGGGACGAGAGCATGTTCTTACCAGAAGTCTGAAACCCATCGCCTATGCAGCATAATGGCTCTTGACGGACACTTCTAATGGTATTGTTAACTATGTCGAACACAAACTCCCGAAAAGCTGGTCCCGGTGTAATCATATTGACTTGTGTGGATATTCCAATGAGTTCTCCAGATGCAACATCAGCCAGAGATTTGAACTGTGGCTCAAGTGACTGCAAACATTTAGTGGAAATCCCAACTATGTCCGTGCTTTCTGATAGCCGTAGCATCAAACTCAGGCTAAAACATTTTGTTGGTGTCTTGAGATCTTTGAAATCTAATTTCACAGTTACCAGTACACCATAATCTTCGACACAACATGGAAATATTGAAAGCGTACGGGTTTGGCTTCCGCTTACCATTTTATGGCCCATATATTTGCCTTCTAGAAGTTGTGTGATGAGAGGACTGGAAAACCTATAGGGAGCAAGGGAACAGCCAGACTCTACGTCTCTGACAAACTTGTCGCTCTTCTGCGCAAACATCTCAAATCTTCTAACACAGGATCCGCTGATCGAGCCCTTTTCAGTGCCAAAGAAAGGCTTTACAGCATGCATAATCCTGTTAGGTAAAGAGGAGGCGAGTGTTGTTACCCCTTGCTCTGCTCCTCCTTCAAGATTAACCCACAGTGTTTGCTGCTTGTAGAGTAAATCACGGCTCTCCTTAAAGGCATGCTTGATCATCATCCTCATTTTCAGCAAAGACACCTCTATGATGGGCATCCTCTATGAGATGCAACTCGAGTCTCTCGCGATGAGGTGACTCTGGGACGCCATCTCCTCATGGTTGTTGCGCATCAATGAGAAGGCTCCACTCACAACCTCCTGCACAACCGCTGATCCCACCATCTCTGCCATTCTATGTCTTCCCTGACCAAAAACAGAAAACAATTTGGTTGGTTGAACATGTTAGAGGAAGAGAGCATGTCTCAGAGTGTGATTACTGTTAGTCATGATAAATCCCAAAGAAAACGTGAGTATCAATATCACCTTGTCCTAGACGCGCCTTTCTGCCAATTGGGTAGGAAGAAGAATACAAATCACCGACCCGCCGTCGCGGGAGGACACCCCCGCTTGGCGAGCGTTCAAGCAACTCTTTGCAACCTACCGTGGCATCACCAATGTGCGCGTGGGTGATGGCGAGACGACGTCGTTCTGGTTCGATAACTGGCATGCTGCGGGCCCCCTGTTTGCGTGCACTCCGGCGCTGCTCTCCCACTGCACGAACCCCGCCCTCACTGTCGCCGACGCCTTCCGTGAACGGCGGCTGCTGCTGCCGCTTCAGCCGCGCCTCACGGTCACCGCGCAAGGGCAGCTGGGCTCGCTCGTGGGCTCGCTGCAGCATGCCGCCCTTTCCAGTGACCCGGACGCTCGTCTCCTCCCGGGTGGCGCGGCGTTCTCCACGGCGGCTGTGTACCGCATCATGTGCACCACCGGTGTTGCTCTACCCCTGGCTGACTACAACTGGGAGAATTTTGCTCCCCTGAAAGTCCGCGTCTTCTTCTGGATCGCGCGGCACGGTAACACGAGGACTCGGGCGCTCCTGCACCGGCACGGAGTTCTTCCCTCTCCCCGCTGTCCCTTTTGCGATGCCAACGAAGACTTGCTCCACCTCTTCGCTGGGTGCACGCGGCTTTCTCCTCTTTTTACTCTCGTCGGGGCTCCGGCGGCCGGCGCGGCGCGGGACCTGGAGGGGGTTTGCGCGGCGCTTGCCGTCCCGCTCCACGCGCACGCTCCCTTCGTTCGGCACACGCTGGTGCTACTTATCCTCTGGATCGTGTGGAAAAGCCGAAACCGCAAGGTCTTCGACGACGTCTGGATGCGGGCTCGTCAACTCGCCTTGCTGTTGGCTGAGCACTGTGAGCTGTGGCTGCATCGTCTGCCTCGCTTCTCGCGGCACCCGGTTGACGCCTGGCTTGCACAGCTTCGAGCAAGCTCTCCGTGACCCCTAGCTTCGCGTGTGTTGTTCTCTCTTGTGTTTGCTTCCTCTAGCTCTTGGATGTAAAGAACCTGCTGCTAAGTTGAAATAAAAAGTTTACTTCAGGTGGGGGTTTTTGCCCCACCGTTGAGCTGTCAAAAAAAAAAAAGAATACAAATCAGACAGTGAACTGCAACGATTTGTGCATCTCAAACTCTGCTTTGTGTGCGAAAATAAGGAGATGTAGGAGTGTGGCAGAGGGGAGGGATGCTTCCAGGATACTTCGCTGCTGCCGGCCGTCGACTTCATTAGAGACTTTTGCTGACTTTTGCTGGCGTGCGCCACTTTGACTACAAGAACATTGAATTCTTTTTTTTTCTTTGCAAAACACGGTGCAAAGGCAGACCGCTTAGAAATAAGCACCATCAGCACTTACAATATCCTCTATATTTCTAGCATGTTTGACATGGACGTGTGTGAAGATGAGAAATTGGCGGGTGACAAGCAACCTTCCTGGATGTTTCCTTGTCACTACCAAGCAAATGCCGGGGTACAATAATTAGCCCTATGGTACAATCAAATTTTTTTTTTTGGCGCGACGTCATAACAGCATCTCCAACGGAGGCACGAAACGGACGCGCCATGGCGTTTCAACCGTTTTTTGCCGCGCGCAAACCCTCCCGCGCTCCTCCGGCGGACGCGCCAAACCGGCGCGGGAAAAGAATATTCCCCCCGCGCTATTGCGCTATCCCGAGCGTCAAAGTTGCCGCGTCGCTTCGCGCATGCTATAAAGCGCCGCGCGCGCGACAAACCGCCACTGAAACTTTCACCTGCTGCTTCACCTCGCCACGCCCCGCCGCTTCGTCGCGCCACGCGTCGCCGCCGCCTCCGCTCCTTCGTCGCCGGGATGCTGTCGCGCCGCCGCGGGTTGTCCGGTTTCCGCGGCGTCTGAGCGCGTCCGAACGGTAGGTTCTACGCGGAGCTTCGCGCCGGCGGCATCCGCCTCACCCTCGGCACCTACAACACGCCGGAGCTGGCGGCGCGCGCTTACGACGCGGCCGCGTGGCGATTTTGGCGGCCACGGCGCGACCTCAACTTCCCGGACGTCGAGTCGCTGGAGGAGGCGGAGTTCCTCGCGCCAACGCCGTGCCTCGTCGACGAGGAGGACCGTCGCCGCCACCGCCAGGCGTAGCGCCGGATCGCCATCGCCGAGCGTGACGAGGAGCTGATGCGCCAGTGGAGGGCGCAGTTCCCCAGCGACGTCGACAACACGGAGGCCTTCTTCGCCGACCTCAGGGCGCAGCGTAGGGCAGACATGCGCCGCCGTCGGGACATCGCCGAGCGCGAGCTCGTCAACCCGACTACGGCTTGGGCCGACGATGACCCTCGCTGGGACGACGTCTGGACTGAGACCACCTCCGACGACGAGTAGACTAGTCGTTTATCTATTTTAATTGTATTTTCAATGTTTTTTAATCTTCTATTTAGACTATCTGCTACTAAAATGTGTTTCCGGCGGTGGGCGCTTTTTCAGCGGGCCACCCGCGCTGCGAAATAGCGTCTTCGGTGGAGGGGAATTCGGCACAGCGCGCACATCGTTTGCAGCGCGCGCGAAGTGGGTTTTGCAGCGCCATATTATTGCGCCTCTGTTGGAGATGCTCTAAGAGCATCACTAACAGTGCCCTCAAACCTGTAACCCTCAAAAGCAGTTTGAGGGTCGAGAATTGGTGATTTTGAAGACCCCAAAACAGCCGGTGCAGAGCAGTGCCCTCAAACCAAGGGTTGGTTTGAGGGCACTGCTCTGCGCCCCGGCCTTCAAACCCTCAAAACATTCAAAATTTGAGAAATATTTAAACTTCAACAAACATGATAGTTCATCGGTAGATAGTTCATCGGTAGACACTGACACTGACACTAGGTAGATAGTTCATCGGTAGACACTGACACTGACACTAGGTAGATAGTTCATCGGTAGACACTGACACTGACACTAGGTAGATAGTTCATCGGATCGTCGAAATCTAGGGTTTATCCCAGAAGTCCTCATCGAAATCGGAGCTGTCGCCATCCTCCGCGGCCTTCTTGGCGGCTTCCTCCGCCTCCAGCTCCGCGACCATCTTGTTGCACCAATCGGGGTCCTCCGCGGCCTTCTTGGCGGCTTCCTCCACCTCCAGCTCCTCGACCATCTTGTCGATCCAATCGGGATCATCGTCGTCAGAGCTATCGTTAAGTACGATAGTGGGAGGCGGCGCCGAGGATGAAGACGGACGAGCGGCGGCCGCCGTAGCTCGCGGCGCCGCCAGTTGCGCGTAGAACTCGAGCTCCTCTGCGACATGCTGCGGATGCGCCGCACGGAAGGCGGCCATGTCCGCCTCATCGCGGTTGCGGATGGACATCCGCATGTATTCCCGGCGGACGGCGCGCTCCTCGGAGCCGGTAACGACGCTGAACGTCAGCGCCACGAACTCGGCCGCTGCGAGGTTGCCGACGTCGAAGAAGTTCCGCGGCCCGGCAGCGCCGTCGTAGCGCCACACCATGACATCATACGCGCGGGCGGCGAGTTCGGCCGACTCGAAAGTCCCGAGCCAAAACCGCTCGCCGCCGCGCGTGATCTCGGCGGCCCACCGGCCGGAGGGGCGGAGCCGCACGCCGTGGTAGCCGGTGGACGAGCGCGGCAGGGCGCGGCGGCATCTCGACCGCAGGCGGAGGCGGGACGGGGTCAGGCGGGGCGGCGGCCGATTCGGCTCGGGCGGCGGCCGATTCGGCATTCATGATATTCTCTTCTTCTGACTTCACCATGGATCAAAATGTCAATTGATGAGAACACATAACAGAGCTTCGAGCCGTTCCCTCCAGAACCAAACGGTCGGAATAAAAGCATGGGTGCGCACAACCGAATACCACCCGATCCAGCAAACTCTAGGCAATAGAGCCATTCACCGGCGGCGCCTTCGGGAACTCAACACTCCGGCCAGATCAAGAAGGGCAAGCTATAGGCATGTCTTCATCTTTGCACAAGAGGAACCCTAGGACCGCCTCCTTTATTCAGGTCGGGCCCCCACGCCGCCGACCATCCCAGGCTGGCCAAGGTTGCTGGCCGGAGATACTAAGTGATCGCGGGGTTCGAAGACACCGCCCACGCTTGGGCACCACCGAAACCCAACAGTCGGACCTCTGATAAGTTGCAAACGTATCTATAATTTTTGATGCTCCATGCTTGTTTTACACCAATTTATATATGTTTTGTTTACACTTCGCTGCACTTTTATGTATTTTCCGGAACTAACCTATTGACAAGATGCCACAGTGCCAGTTCCTGTTTTCTGCTATTTTGTATTTCAGAAAAGTTGTACAGGAAATATTCTCGGAATTAGACGAAACAAAAGCCGAAGTTCCTATTTTACTGTAACGAAGACGGAGTCCAGAGGGCAGACGAAGAAGTGTCAGGAGGCGGCCACACCATGCCTAGGCGCGGGCCACCCCCTGGCCGCACCTAGGGGTGGTGTGGGCCCTTCGGGCGCCCATCGACCTCACCCTTCCGCCTATTTATTCATCTGATCGGGAAAAACCTAAATACCCGAGCCTCCATCCACGAAAAGTTCTGTCTCGGCCGCCATCGCTGACCCTAGCTCGGGAGGGTTCTGAATCTCTTCACGGCAGCCTGCCGGAGAGGGAGATCATCACCGGAGGCCTCTACATCGCCATGCCCACCTCCGAAGTGATGCGTGAGTAGTTCATCTCTGGACTACGAGTCCATAGCAGTACCTAGATGGTTGTCTTCTCCAATTTATGCTTCATGTTTAGATCTTGTGAGCTGCCTATCATAATCAAGATCATCTTTATGTAATGCTACATGTTGTGTTTGCTAGGATCTGATGAATATTGAATACTATGGTTGAGATTGATTATATACTTGTCATATGTTATTTGTGATCTTGCATGCTCTCCGTTGCTAGTTGCTAGTAGATGCTCTGGCCAAGTATGTGCTTGTGACTCCAAGAGGGAGTATTTATGCTCGATAGTGGGTTCATGCCTCTAGTAATCTGGGAGAGTGACAATAAGTTCTAAGGTTGTAGATGTGCTGTTGCTACTAGGGAGAAAACAACAATGCTTTGTCTAAGGATAATTCTATTGTTTACTTTACACACTTTGCTTAATGCAATAATCTGTTGCTTGCAACTTAATACTGAAAGGGGTGCGGACGCTAACCGGAAGGTGGATTATTAGTCATAGACGCAGTTGGATTACGGTCTATGAATCTTGTTGTAATGCTCAAATGAATCTCATACTAATCATCTTGTCATGTATGGTCTTTATTCTGTCAATTGTCCAGCTGTAATTTGTTCACCCAGCATGTTATTTATCTTTATGTAGAGACACCTCTAGTGAACTATGGACCCCGGTCCTTTATTTTACACTGATAAATTCATCTACTGCAAACACCTATTCTGTTTACTTACTGCAAGCACTGTTCTCTTTATTTCACTTCAAACAAACATCTCTTTCCACACTATACGGTTAATCCGTTGTTTTTAGCAAAACCGGTGAGATTGACAACCTCACTGTAAGTTGGGGCAAAGTATTTTGGTTGTGTTGTGTGCAGATTCACGTTGTTGCTGACGCCGGTAGTGCGCCCTGCCAAAAGTCAGCTAGCAACACCTTCAGAAGTGATTTCTTTCTCCTACTGGTTGATTAAACCTTGGTTTCTTACTGAGGGAAAACTTGCTACTGTGCTCATCATACCTTCCTCTTGGGGTTCCCCAACGGTGTGCTCTGCACTCATCAACCTCTTTTTCTAGCGCCGTTGCCGGGGAGAAAGAGGATTTCTGCAAGGGGAGTCTCTCATCTCCAATCTCTTTGCTTTGTTATTGTTTTGCTTAGTTTATTTTACTTTGTCTTGTTTGCTTCTTTATATAAAAAACACAAAAAAAATAGTTTCTATTATAGCTTTTATTTCTGTTGCTCTGTTTTAATCTTGCTAAAATGGATACTCCCGAGAATACTAAGTTGTGTGACTTTACTAGCACAAACAACAATGATTTTATTTGTACACCTATTGCTCCACCTGCTCCTGAAGCAACCTTCTATGAAATTAAACCTGCTTTGTTAAATCTTGTTATGAAAGAGCAATTTTCTGGTGTTAGTACTGATGATGCTGCTTCTCACCTTAATAATTTTGTTGAACTTTGTGAAATGCAAAAGTATAAGGATGTAGATGGTGACATTATTAAACTGAAATTGTTTCCTTTCTCTTTGAGAGGGAGAGCTAAAGATTGGTTGCTATCTTTGCCTAGAAATAGTATTGATTCTTGAGTTAAATGCAAAGATGCTTTCATTGGAAAATATTATCCTCCTGCTAAGATTATATCCTTGAGAAGTGACATAATGAAATTTAAACAATTTGATAATGAACATGTTGCTCAAGCTTGGGAAAAAATGAAATCTTGGGTAAAGAATTGCCCCACTCATGGACTGACTACTTCGATGATCATCCAAACTTTTTATGCAGGACTGAATTTTTCAAGAAACCTTCTGGATTCAGCTGATGCTGGAGGTACCTTTATGTTCATTACTTTGGGGCCTGCAACAAAACTCATTGATGATATGATGATAAATTATTCTGAATGGCACACTGAGAGGGCTCCACAAGGTAAGAAGGTAAATTCTGTTGAAGAAACCTTCTCCTTGAGTGATAAGATTGATACCATTATGTCTAGGCTTGTTAATGGTAAAGCTCACGTTGATCCGAATAATATTCCTTGAGCTTCTTTGGTTGCTCAAGAAGAGCATGTTGATGTGAACTTCATTAAAAGCAATAATTTTAACAACAATGCTTATAGGAATAATTTGGGTAGTAACAATTATAGGCCATATCCTTCTAATAATGGTAATGGTTATGGTAATTCCTACAGCAACAACAGAAGTGCACCCTCTGATCTTGAAGTCATGCTTAAGGACTTTATTAGTAAAAAAACTGCTTTTAATAAATCTGTTGAGGAAAAGTTTGGCAAAATTGATGTTCTTGCTTCTAAAGTTGATAGACTTGCTCTTGATGTTGAACTTCTTAAATTAAAGGTTATGTCTCATGATGTTAAAGAAAGCAAAACTTTGAATGACATTCAAGTTAGAATTGATGACAATATTAAAATGTTGGCGGAATTGCATACTAGGTGGGAAAGAGAGGATGAAATTGCTAGAAATAATAATTTAACTAAAGTTTGTACCATCACCACTTGTAATACTGAAGTCTTAAATGCTAGCAAACCTCCTACTATTAATAGGAAAATAATTGGTGTAGGAAAAGTCCCCACTCCTTCTACAAAATTGCCTAGAACCACTGAAACTGTTTCTGATAAGAGTGCTGAAATTTTTCGAAGTATGGGAGACAATAGTCCTTTTACCTTTGATAATAATGATTTTGATTTTGATGGTTGCAATATCTCTGAAGTAATTAAGTTCTTACAAAATCTTGCTAGAAGTCCTAATGCTCGTGCTATAAATATGGCTTTAACAAAACATATTACAAATGCTCTCATGCAAATTAGAGAAGAGAAATTAAAACATGAAGCTTCTATTCCTAGTAAGTTAGAAGACGGTTGGGAGCCCATCATTAAGCTGAAAGTAGATGACTTTGATTGCAATGCTTTATGTGATTTTGGCCGGCCAAGTGCACTCTAATCACAACGTCTGAGCATTGTATTTGCAGGTTTAACAACTTACAAAACCAGTTAATGTATGATGAACTGACATATCTTCATGGCTCTGTCCACATCCCTTTTCCACTTCCCTGCAAACACTTCACAAATATCCCTGCACTGTGGCCGGCCCTTCCCCATACTGCCATGTCCAGGGTCACCGGAGCGTTGCCGCCACGGCGAAGTTAGGCCTGCATAGATACATGAGCAAAAAACATTTAATATATGTGAAATTCAGTGGAAAAGGAGGTGACATTGTGCCATTTCAGCAGCCGTGCGCTGCTAGCACTGCTGCACTTGATGGACAAGCTTCTGGTGATTGAGTCCACGCCTAGAGATTCGCCTTTCAGGCTGATCTGTAACGCCGTGGAGATTGATATCAGTACCGCGATCTGCTCTTATGTAGGAGCACATGCAAGTTGGCAAGTTCAGTTTGGAAAATGTGTTGTACATGTTTGTCCATTTCTGATTGCTCAGGCCCCTCTTCACCAGGCCAAGAACACCAACGTTCCAGGTCATCAACCATATCTGCACTTACAAGAGTTATCCATAAGCAGACGGATCAATATAATAGCAGCATCAAAAGAACATGATGCTATAATTTAAATGACACTGAAAACAGATAAAAACTGTATAGCTCCAAATATGGGTAAGAATGATGGTGGGCATTTGGATGACACTATACTCAGCAGTTCGTATAGTAAAACTGAAACAATATATTGACAATCATTTGCTAGATAATTATGACATCCATGGGCATTTAGATGTTTTATCTGAAACCACTTTTGCTAAACCAAAGTTTAAGTCGACGAATTAACAGGTTTTGCAACTTCAGTGTAGCCTAAAAAAGTAAACTACTGGACAACACAATGCAACATGTAAAAGCAGGATTGGTCATATATTACAAGTAGGAAACTTTGTTTTGGGTCCATCGCAATTCACCTTATGACCTTATTTAGGGACTCCAGAGATGAAACTTTGCTTCTCTTTTAGTTTTAGGCTGGATGCATGCATTGACCAATCAACTAACTAAATAGGGTGCAGTAAATCAGTTCTAGATCACGACTGGTTCTGCCCAGGCCGAGCTACTCAGTTTAGGATGCACACATTAGCTGGCCAATCTAAATTAACAACACGATTTAACTCACAGATATTAATCCTAACCATTGATTAGAGTCCTGCATTAACTGGAATAAATATGTCATAAGTGGTAATATTTACAAGTTAGCTGTTTATAAAGCTGCGAATCAAATGAAATTGAGTTAATTAGCTATGTCTACCCTATATCGATTATATGAAATCTGTACAAGAAAATATATACTATTTATCTACAAACTGAAATAAGTTAAGAAAGCATGAAACACTGAAGAGAAAATGGAGATACAAACTGAAATAAGCCTCTGGTTTGAGGCGTACTCGTAGACGAGAAGCCGCTTCTGGTACTCCAAGCAAACACCAAGAAGCCTAACAACGTTCTTCTGCATAAGCTTGGAAACCAAGGCTCATTCTTCAGCTCGTCCACTCGTGTTGAGCTCAACGACAGTCTCCTCACTGCTTTACCCTGTGCAAAATGGAACCAATATTAAGCTGAGCTATTTGAATTCCCTTTTTTTGTGATAGAGGTATCTTGAGTTCTGAAAGTTGAATCTTAAAGGTGCTCTAATATTATAGGTGTACATACCGTATTTGGTGTGGTTGGCAAATAAGCCATACTTGATGGCATTCTTCCAGTGCAACCGCACCTCGTCGCAGAGGTCACACAGCTTCTTTTTAAGGCCCGTGTCACTCGGTTGTGGTTCACAATGTAGACCTATGTGTGGAGGTCACCCTGCTCCCACATCACGAACACCCACAGGCAGCCAAGGGGCACCTGTGACGTGTATCCAGAACTTGAACTTCCTTGCATCGTTGTCATACAGAATCTGAAGCAAAATCTTATGTCAGTGTAACTACTTGCTTGTCAGTACACTTGAGAACTGAACATTTCCAGATGGTTCATTGCACCCTTAATTTGCCTCAATCACATCGCTGATCTCGCCGACAAACTGTCTGGTCTTGTCCCACTTATGAGATGGCAAGTTCATCACACATTCATTGTCATTGTGCGCGATGTCCATCATGTTTAATGCAACTTTCATTAACCTACAGACAAACCTTCTGTCATTCAACCATCATAGAAATAAACAAATATAGGTGATAATAATTCAATGAAATAGACGAAAAGGATAGAAAGAAAATATAAAAGACAACATTTAAAAGAGTATGCTTATATATAGATGAAACGAAAATACTCATATATAGTATTTAAAATACTTGATGGAGCTTGACAGAAGATGGCCTCTTTTCCGTCTAGAATTATCATTAATGTCTTTTTTTGTGCTTGTTGGGGCTGAGCAGTCCCAGCTTTGCTCCGTGAGCAATCGGTAGACAGGATTATTCACCTAATTCTCGTGAGATTGTTTAAAGAGAAGGTTAAAATTTGGCATGATAGAAGGATAAAGAAAAGGGAATTCAAAGTAGGAGACCAAGTGTTATTGTTCAACTCTCGTTTCAAGTTCTCTGCAAGTAAACTAGCATCGAGATGGCGAGGTCCATTGGTTGTGCAGGAGGTGTATCGCTCCGGAGCCATCCGTCTCCATGGAGATTACAAAGGTAAGCCTCATGTTGTTAATGAAAAATGTCTTAAACATTATATTGCAGGAGAATACTTCATAGGAAACGTGGACGAGTTACACCTCCGGACTCCGGAAGACATCATCGCCGAAAATTTCCTTCTGCTAGACACCAGAAACCAATAAAAGTCGAAATCCAGTACATAGCGATCTCGGAATCTGTTCATATTTTAGGATAGCTACTTTTTTGAAAATAAGGATGATTCGCGAAAGATTTGGGCGAAACGGAGCCACGAGGGGCGAAAGAGACTAGGTGGCGCGGCCCAAACTTCTAGCCGCGCCACCCAGGCTCGTTCACGCCTCGGACTTCCTTTTCGCCCCGTTTTCGACTCAAACTCTTCGTTTTGACCTAAAAACCTTTCAATATATACCTCCCTCTGCCGATCTAATCTCGCATCGAGTCTTTTTCGAGAGAATATTGTTTTCTACCCTGTCTTTCAGAATCGTCTCCACCAAAAACCCTAGCTATGTCTTCGGGAGACTCCTACCAATGCTCCTCCATGCAAGATGATGATGATGAACTTGATGGGCTCAGCCCTACATCCATGTGGAGGAGGACAAGGAGGAGGGGCCCCTTTGAAGATGAAGACAAAGAGGAAGAGGAGGAGCAGGAAGAAGAGGAAGAAGATGATGAAGAAGAAGAAGAAGATGAGGAAGAGGAAGAGGAGTCCAAGCCCGTCATAAACGCTAAAGAGAAGGGGAAGCTTTCGGTACCTATTATACCAGTCACTGCTGCGAGAGTTGTGCCTCCTCCCCAAAACAGGAAGCACACCGCTCGCATAAGGACCGGTGGGGGAGTACCTAAACACTCTTTATCTTCCAAGAATCTTGTTATCAATCTTCGCCACAGGGAAGTTGCGAAGGTTCCAGCTAAGGATCTTCCAGGAGTGTGGGATCATCACATCCCCAAAAGGAAGAGAGGATCTACACCGTAGTGGAAGCCTAGCGGGGAGGCGATCGGAGAGAGACTTTATGAAGATCTTGCGAGGAGCTCGGTACAACTTCATCAAGCCTTCAAGCTCCTGATGGGGATAATTCGGGATCTTCAAAACCGAAATGACCCGAAGCATCATGACAAGAAGAAGAAGAAGAAATAAGAGCTACATCAACACTCAAGCTTGGGGGAGTTATATCAAGTCTTTATGCTTTTTAATTTATCATATCGTTTTAGTTCGTCATCTTAGTTCGATATTTGCTTTCATCTAGTAGTATCAAGTCTCTTATAGTTTAGAGAGATCTTAGATCATTATCATCTATCTTTGGTCAAGTGTTTTTTAATGAAATTGGAAGTATGGTGTCATCCATGATTCTTTTGTATGGAGATTTATGGGTAACACTCATGCAGATGTGTTCCTCATATTTAGAAATTTCAATCACATCTTATCTTGAATTTAATTAACTTGAACATGTTGGACAAGAATTGAATTTTGTAAGTATGGCTTGTAACAAAGGAAAGATCCATGCAAGAAAAAATATAATAAGAAAAATAAAAATACCTTGAAGTTGTATTGGAGATGTGGTCTTGGAGAACAAATAGTTAGGAAGAGGAGATGGCAAGGAAGTATGCGATATTCTTGTGCTACTTGGTAATCAACGGGTAAATTGATGTCATGGATATTTCAATACATATGCTCAAACAAGTTTGTGAATGAAAAGGACAGCACCTGAGGATTCGGTTAGCCATGGAAAGTGAAAGACAAAGGTGGATCTAAAGCATATGACATGATTGAAAGATCCATGAATAAGGTTTATACTGGTTACTAAGGGGCAAGACTATTAACTGATCATGAAAAAGAAAAAGCAAAGTGTTTGATGAACATCAAACTTTCATGCTCTTCTTGTTATTTAGCAATTCCTCTTGTTGTAACTAGTTTCTCTATGAGAGTTTATCTTCGGTACAAAGGCAGAGTAAATGAACAACAAGCTGGTAAAGGCCAAGCAAAGAAATGATCTATATTCATAGACACACATGAAGCATTGTTCAATTGTCCAACATGCAATGGTTCATCTTGTTCAAATGGTAAGAGGTAATTGCTAGAGTTTCTACTTATGAATTTCATATTTGTATGATTGTTGGTTCAGAAATCTTTCTTTACAATTGAATATACATAAGTTGATGATACAATACTCGTATTTCTTTTGTCAACCATAAGCTCATTGATACATGTTATGATATATTCGCTTATTTGCTCGAGGACGAGCAAAGGTTTAAGCTTGGGGGAGTTGATACGTGCATTTTGTATCATCATTATTGCTACATATAGAGTTACTTTTCATTGTTATTTGCCTTCATACATTGTTACACTAGTAACATATGGGTCTTCAATGACGGTCTGGGGCTGACGTTTAAGAAATCCGTCAGCGATTGTCTTTTTCTATGATGATACGGCGTTTTCGTGTCACAGATGGCATTTTGGGCCGCTCGCCCGAAAAATTAGTGACGGGCGAGGTCTAAACATCAACGATTGTGCAGAAATGAGCGTCGCGGGAGGTGGGCGGCCCGAACTGCGGAGTCAGCAGGGGGCGTCACAACAACTAGGCTTCGGGCCGGTGGACACACTCTGCACGCTTCTGTTCACGTACTTTTCTGTCTGCCCGCACAACAGTCCAAGGCATGCAACACTGGGACCAATATTTGTAAGGAGAGACAACCACTGTCTGCACACATGTACCTGGCCTGCAGCACTCGGGCCCGCATGTCAGGTACCGACACGACCCACCTGCGTGGGGCCGCCCGTTCCGACAGCCTCCCAGCATGCGAAGTGGACCAGAACTGTTAGTACCACCAACATGAGTACCACATGTCAGTTGCCATGCCAAAAAAATTGCGCATGTGCCAGCACAAGTGTCTGCCTGCCGTCAATTCTGGACGCATGGCCCCGCAGTTCAGAGCCTGGTGGGACCCTTCTCTGAGAGTTTTGGTGGGTCCGGCATGCCAGAGATCTGTGGGGCCCGCATGTTAGAGCCTGGTGGGACTGACGTATGACAGTTTTAGTGGGTCCGGCATGCCAGAGATCTGTGGGGTCCGCATGTCAGAGCCTGGTGGGTCCCAGCATGCCCGAGCTTGGTGGGCCCAACATGCCAGAGTGTGGACCCAATATGTCAGAACTTGTGGGGCCCGTATGTCAGAGCTTGGTGGGTCCCTGGTCCCACCCCCGTCGGGCCCACATGTAGTCATGGGACCTACTGGATTCACTAGGTGTCCCACCTGTCAGCTACGCGTCGTGGTGTCCTTGGGCCAGATTGGCTGACTAAAGGCCCAATGCCAATTTATTCAGGTTGAAACAAGACACGCTGAGGAAATTAATCGGCCTATGGTGGCCCGTCTAACGTGCGACTGTCATTTATTCGTGAAATTATTGTGGGCTTATGTCGGCTCGTCTAGCATGCACACAGCGCTGGTCCTCTGGTTGGCTATCCTCAGCGGCCTGGGAGCCACAACCACTACGCGGTAACTATCGTGCGCCCAAAGAGGAAATTACCTTGCTGGCTTACTGTTTGGCCCATGTGGACGAGTGACCTACAATGTAGATTGATGGCCGCCTGCCGCTGTGAGGATCTCGGGGTAACAGATTTACAAACTGAAGTTTGGAAGAAGTTGGGGAGAACAATTACGTTGCCCTTGTGTGCCCTTCCCAAAGACTCTCAAGCAGGTCTGCAGGAGACGAACTAGGATTGCTTATCAATACTAACGTCTGGGTTTAGGTACATTCCGTATAGAAACAAAATAGAAAACAATATAACAGAAACAACAAAAAATAGGAAATGAAACAGAAACAGAAACCAAACAGCTACATCGTCTAACTGGGCCGGCCCATACCAGGCCCGGGTTATTCTACATCCCTATCATGCATTCAGGATTTATGCGCAGCTAGGCAACAGCTGTTGTGGATCAGATCCTGGTACTCCTAAGGCCTTGTACAACTTGTTTTCTGGTCCGTGCCATAATCACATCGAACAAGTTGTGGAAGGTCTAGACTCCAGAAAATTGATCGCTCTAACAGCCGATATCAATGCGTAAGATGAAAAGGAACCAAATCTCTGAATAAATACAGTAAGTACAAATATAACTAAATGCCAACTTTCATGGATTTCAGTTGTGATCTATTCATCCTGGCATTCATGTAAAATCTGAGTACATCATTCTAGTGTTTGTCTGGGCGGGAAAAGGAATTCATATATTGGCATAGCCAACACAACGGGATGGTGGAAATTCATCATTTGAGTCAAAACCACCTCCTACTATGCCTGTGTGAAATACACGATAAACTTCCGAGGATAGCATCAACCAATAGATGCAGCGGAAAAACAAACACAAGCACACTGCTTAAGTGACAAAAGGATTTACGTGGAAAACCACCTCAACTTGAGGGAAAAACAACGGGTGTGGACGCAAGCTTCACTATGAGCAACCTGGGTACAGAGTTTTGCAACCTACTTTGCCAAGCCACAACTCCCCCTGAATGGGTAACCAAATATCCCGAAGTGGACTTTCTGCCATCAATATCTCTAGCCAAATCTGAATCTGAAATTAGCTCTGACTCTTTACCACCAAAACAAATAGTCATATTTGTAGTGCCCCGGAGATATCTCAAGATGTTGGACAGAATATGGGCTGCATTCTATCTAGCAGTCTGTCTTCCTATTCTGGCCCATGTGGCCCATTAGCCCAAGTGACCTGGGATGGTATATAAGTGAGGCTGCTCTGTTAGAAACCCTAAGACATAACATAGCAGCTGCTGGCTTGTGATCGAGCTTGTGACAAGATGGGGATGATAGATATCTATCACCCATCTTGAGGGGGAGTGTTGGACAGTATATGGGCTGCATTACTGTCCAACACAAGATCCACTTCACAAATAAGCAATGTCTTTCGTACGGTGTCACCGAAGTCTAGTCCTGAAACGCACTCATACAGCAAAAGCAGCTGCTGCAATTCATGCTGGAATTCACTTGAAGAAGGAGCCACCATGGAGGGTAATGAAATTCCTCCTCCCACTGCAGCATAAGCCTTTCGTGTGGTGTCGCTGAAGTATAGTCTCTATGTACATGTAAATACAAAATAAGAAAAAGTTAACAAATCCAGTTTCAGATAACCATAAAGCCCCACAACCCTTATAAATATTGGGTCAGGCAAAGGGATACCATTTTGGCTCAGAGTGGAGAATCGAGGGAATTTTTCCAACACCTAGGCAATTTCTTTGGTGCGAGAAACACCTTCTGCAATCTATCAACTACAGAAAACAGTAAAAAAACATTCATCAATATTATAACATTTATATAAATACTCCAGAACTCATAGTAAATGCGCAAAGGAAGAAAAAACAATACATTCTGCAATATTTGCCGGTGCACTCGCCTATGTGTCATCCACTCGTGCAGCCTCCTTTCGTGCGGTGTCACCGAAGTATAGTCTCTTTGTACATGTAAACACAAAATAAGCTAAAGTTAACAAATCCAGTTTCAGATAACCATAAAGCCCCACAGCCCATATAAATATTGGGTCAGGCAAAGAGATACCATTTCGGCCCAGAGTGGAGAATCAAGGGAATTTTTCCAACACCTAGGCAGTTGCTTTGGTGCTAGAAACACCTGCTGCAATCTATCAACCGCAGAAAACAATAAAAAGACATTCATCAATATTATAACATTTATATAAATACTCCAGAACTCATAGTAAATGCGCAAAGGAAGAAAAAACAATACATTCTGCAATATTTGCCAGTACCTGCCTATGTGTCATCCTTTCGTGCAGCCTCCTTTCGTGCGGTGTCATCCTTCCCTCCCCGAATCCTCTGGTGTAAATCCGGCCCCAACTCAAGCCTACCCATGGCACTTGTATGTTCACCACGATCACAACAGACAACCTGAGTTCCGAACAACAGAAGAATAGGGAGGTTTCGTCTAAACATTTATGGTGAAAGAAACTCAATTTGATAAGTTAAACAAAGGACGCAAGCATGACATGAGCACCAAAAACTTAAAAGATTTGTAGTTTAAGATGATTTAGAAACGAGAAGAGCGAGAGAGAAACTTGCCTGCAGCAGGAAGATAAACTCTATTTTCCAACTTTCACAGTCCAATTTAGCTCTACTGCTTCACTGTTTCGGGCTGACCTGGGCGAGCCATCACCCCGGTCAGCTCCACTCCTGCTGCCTTGTAGACCAATTTAGCTCGACATGCTTATTTTCCCGCTTCCAAGGATTAATCCTAGGCAAAGGGATCCCTCGAGCTTGGGCTTTTGTAGCATTGAGCCTTTCGTGCGATGTCACCGAAGTATAGTCTATATGTACATGTAACACAAAATAAACTAAAGTTAACAAATTCAGTCTATATGTACATGTAACACAAAATAAGCTAAAGTTAACAAATTCGTGAATCTCTGCTGTCACCCAATCCCCACAAAACCCCATCCCCAATCCACTAGGTAGGGGTAGAGTATTGGGGATTGAAAAAATTACACTGAAATTTGGGGAAAAGTGGGGATTAAACTCGCTCATACTCTAGCACCAAACATGTATTGGGGATAAGTGGGGATTTGAAGTTTGGAGCGGATTATCCCCGCTAATCCCCACTAAAACTCTAGTGCCAAACAAGCCCTTATAAATATTGGGTCAAGCAAAGGGATAAAATTTCAGCCCAGGGTGGAGAATCGATGGAACTTTTCCAACAGAATCTCCTAGGCCGTTTCTGCGTTGACACCGGAGTTTACTCACCGGAAGCATTGCTGCGCAATTTATCAAGCTATGAAAACTGTACAAAAACATTCATCAGTATTATAACATTTATATAAATAGAACAGAACTCATAGTAAATGTGCAAAGGAAGGATAAAACAATACATTCCAGTACCTGCCTCCTCCTTTAGTGCAGCCTCCTTGTGTGTTGTGTCAACAACACTTGAGAATGAAGGCATCATGTTAGGGTCAGGAAATTCCACCTCCCATTAGGTGTATATAAAACCTCCTCCTTTCGTGCAGCCTCCTTTCGTGCGGTGTCACCGAAGTATAGCCTCTTTGTACATGTAAACACAAAATAAGCTAAATTTAACAAATCCATTTTCAGATAACCATTTCTTTATTGTCCACAATGTCACGGGTGTGTTTGCTAGCACACCTTCCCTCCCCGGATCCTCTGGTGTAAATCCGGCCCCAACTCAAGCCTACCCATGGCACTTGTATGTTCACAACGATCACAACAGACAACCTAAGAAGAATAAGGAGGTATCGTCTAAACATTTATGGTGAAAGAAAACTCAATTTGATAAGTTAAACAAAGGACGCAAGCATGACATGAGCAGCAAAACATAAAGATTTTAGTTTAAGATGATTTAGAAACGGAAAGAGCGAGAGAGGAACTTGCCTGCAGCAGGAAGATAAACTCTATTTTCTTGCTTTCACTGTCCAATTTAGCTCTACTGCTTCACTGTTTTGGGCTGACCTGGGCGGGCCATCAACCCGCTCATATACAACTAAGCTCCACCACTGCTGCCTTGTAGACCAATTTAGCTCTACATGCTAATTTTCCCGCTTCGAAGTATTAATCCTATCTCCGTCCCTGACCCCACAACACTTTGAAATATTGGGTCAGGTAAAGGGATCCCTCGAGCTTGGGCTTTTGTAGCGTTGAGCCTTTCGTGCGGTGTCACCGAAGTATAGTCTCTATGTACATGTAAACACAAAAAAACTAAAGTTAACAAATCTAGTTTCATTTATGGTAACATTTATGGTGAAAGAAAACTCAATTTCATAGTTAGACAACGGACGCAAGCATGACATGAGCACCAAAACATAAAGATTTGCAGTTTAAGATGATTTAGAAACGAGAAGAGCGAGAGAGGAAGGAAGATAAACTTCATTTACCTACTTTCACAGTCCAATTTAGCTCTACTTCTTCACTGTTTTGGGTTGACATGGCGAGCCATCCCCTCGGTCAGCTCCGCTGCTGCTGCTTTGCAGACCAATTTAGCTCTAGATGCTTATCTGCCCGCTTCGAAGGATTAATCCTAGGCAAAGGGATCCCTCAAGCTTGGGCTTTTGTAGCGTTGAGCCTTTCGTGCGATGTCACCAAAGTATAGTCTATATGTACACGTAAGCACAAAATAAGCTAAAGTTAACAAATCCAGTTTTAGATCTACTGCAGCAGGAAGATAAACTCTATTTTCTTACTTTCACAGTCCAATTTAGCTCTATTGCTTCACTGTATAGAATCCTAAACTAGAACCTCAACTTAGATATACAAAATTATGTCTCGTATATTTAACAATTTGGCATATAACATAATCAACCCTCCAGAATGTATGTTTGTTCTCAGATCGGCACTTAATTGCCTTGGGTGAGAATTAGAGTATAAACTCGATAAAGTATCTACTAGTGCTATCAATAAACCTTCTAATGACCAAGAAAATGTAGATTTGTATTTGCAGTAGGTTTCCGATCTGGCATAATCAAGCACAAAAAAGCACAACATGCGACCCTAAAAAAACTAACAACAACTTATAGGAAACAAAAACAGAGTAAACTTAGATATATTGAAACCCTACATCATCTGCACGATGGCCAAACCAAAAGAACTACCTTGGAGTCGGTGAGAGGTCGGGGACGTCGTCCTCGGGTATGGACGGTTCCGAGATGGAAACCGGCCCGCTCTTAGACGCACCCTGGAACGGAAGATCCCACGACGAGTGATTCGGCATCATCTTCCTCCTCGTCTCCCGATACACCACCTGCTCGGCGTCAGTAGATCTGGCAGAGGATGAGACGATGGAGAAGGAAGAGCCGCGGTGCACTCTTAACGCTGGATGCATTCTCTCCAGGCGAAAATATCTAGGCTGGGGAGAGGTATCGCTCCAGTACTCTACGACATCGCCGCCGTCTCCGCAGCCGCCGTGTCTCCTCCAGATGGGGGAGAAGAGAGTTAGTGCTGAACTGGGGTCTCGGGATGCTCAGGGCCAGGGGCTTGGGTACAGGGTAGTAGTGGGGAGAAAATTACAGATAGCCCCGGTATAGTTGCACAAAACACATACATATTTTTGCACCTATAACCCCACATTTTGGGGTATTACGTGCATTTCTCTTTAGCAGGGTTTAGGTTTGCGATTTCTGGAGCTTTGGGATGTTTTTTTGCGGGTAAAATAGGAACTTTTTTCTCATTAGTAGGGTTTAGGGTTAGAAGTTGAGGGACTGTGCGTTGAAGTCGATGGGAATGTGCATTGAACACTTGGTTACAGTATGTGTAATAAAAAGTAAAAATAAAAGAATGGCCAGGGAAAGACCTGGAAGGGTCCAGAGCTGCATTTAATCGGACGATGGGATTACAAATTACACCATAGAGTATGTCAAGATAAACACAAAATACAATCAAGCGCTTAGCGTTTACAGAAAGGGCCCTAACTGAAGATTGGAAACGCAAGCAAGTCCCTCTCCGCCAAATAAGATCATATCGTCGATAGGGCCGCCCTGGTCAATCCTCTGAATGAAACAAGCCCATAGTTGTCAGCCACCCGCCGTTCTAGTCTGAAGAGGAGCCCCCGTCCGAAGAATCCCTGTTTACAGCAAAAACTAATTAATTTAGTACTGCATAAATCGCAATCATCATTAGGATAAACACGAAGATTAAGATAGGAGCATGTACCACAGGTCGATGCGCATCCAAATAGTCAGCTCCGGCCGGCACGACGATGGAAACGGTATCGACCACACCTGTTGTCGCCTCCTGCAGGCGGTGGCCGGCGTCGTCGTGCTCTTCGCCATAGAGTTGACTATATACTCTAAATCATGGGTCTTATGCCACACACGCACCTTGTACTTCGGCCACACGCACACCGCCGACCTAACGCAATCAACGGTGAGGCTGCCGAACACACAGTCCCTCACCGGAAAGGCTTGCACATGCGAGACAAACACGGTACCATCGTTCCCGTAGAAGATGACCGATCGTATTGGCTCTATCGGTGCCAGCACCGGCAGAATGAACGCCCTCGCGGTGCCGTACGGGATCATTTCCACACGAATCGATTGGATTTCTCTGAGGTGGGCAACGAGCGCTGCTGGCGAGGCGGCGAAGTCGCAGCCGGCCTCTGTGCAATCGCACGGGCCGTGTGGGTACGTGATCTTGTGGTCGTCGAGCTCGTTGTAGGCGACCACGCTCCCGCACCTGTCGTGGGGGCACTCAATCTTCGCTAACACCTCCTGACTCTTCTCACTAGGAAACTCCATCCTCTTGATCTGCTTTGAAGAGTGGGGAGGGGAGGGGTGAGTGGAGTCGTGGGGGCACTCAATCTTCGCTACCACCTCCTGACTCTTCTCACTAGGAAACTCCATCCTCTTGATCTGCTTTGAAGAGTGGGGAGGGGAGGGGTGGGGGGAGTCATGGGGGCACTCAATCTTCACTACCACCTCCTGACTCTTCTCACTAGGAAACTCCATCCTCTTGAGTCTTGATTTGATTTGAAGAGTGGGGAGGGGAGGGGCGAGGGAAGAAGAAGGGGAACCAGAAGAAGGATGGTGGTGGCTTTATTAATTCGGGCCTCACCGTCCCACCAGTTTGGCCGAAGCTAGCCCGAGACATCACGTATATTAATTCGGGCCTCACTTTGAGTGTGTGTACCAAGACTTGAACTAAGATCATTGAAATTTCAATTACCCTTGTACGGATGATGGGTCCTAAAAAATTGAAGTAATTTGGATGCAACAAAAAGAACTTCAATAAAATTAAAAATGTGGACTAGCTTGTGTCGTCGTATGAGATATAGATGCTACAAATATAACAAACCTACAGTCCTAATGTAATTTCAATAAATCAAGTTTGATTTTTTTGCTTCCATGTACGTGTTAATTTATTTAACATGGCTTTCTACCCCCCCCCCCTCCTAAAGTGGGATTGAGAGGAGAAGAAGAATGGTATAAGTCATAAAATGTCCATTTAGGTGATATGCTGATTATTTCTCAAGTTTTGCAATATATGTGGACTTGTATTGAATTTTAACCAGTTTTACTCAATTTTGAATTGTATGCTCTTTAAAGTTTGTCATGAATTTTGGGGGAAAATAGGCAGATGTTACCATGGTAGGTTGTTGTGCTCCATGCATGACAAAACTACAAAGAAAAGATCATCCAATTGTACGAATGGCAAAGCCGGTGAATTGGGGTGAACTAGTCGTCCTAGCTAATGCATGTGGTATAGTGTGCAAACCAACTAGTCCCAATGATTCTTGCGGACACGTGGCGATGTACTTTTTTGTGAAAACAACCTTAGACATTTTTTAAGTTACATGTCACATTGTTATTAATTTACCCAGTCGTGCCAACCTAGGTAAAGCAATAACAAGGTCACATGTAACTTTGAAATGTTTTTTTTTTTTGCAAAAATGCATCCCATTTGTCTGTGCCATAATCACTGGGATTAGCTAGCTTTGCACAATACAACAAGTATTAGCATTACTTCACCCCATTTCCCAAGAAGTGGGACTAATTTCCACCTACCGAACAACTTCCAGGACTAGGGGTGTATTTAGCTCTTATTATTACAAATGTATCTCGTGTTAAGGAAACTTTTTTGAAATTTAACAAGCAAATACTTCTCTTCCTGGAATGTCCATAATTAGATGGCGTGTTTATGATGGCCGGTCTGGGAGTATATAGCTAGGTAGTATCTAGTCTAGTAGACCAAGTTTCAGAGAGAGAGAGAGAGAGAGAGAGAGCATTTGTAACGTGTGAGGTTTTGAGTGGATGGAAAATTTCCCGCGAAACAAGTTCAATGCAATCCTAAGGATTCAGCCATATGAATCAAAAGGTGCACAAAGCAAAAATTCATATAATGATGACAATACTTCAAAATTCCTATAGGATTCCACTGGATCAAAAAATTAACCTGCACAAATTACTCGTTTTATCTGTCTTTTGCACAAAACACCAACTATACATGTAATGATTTGTAGCATAGAGGTCCAAACCTAGAAATTAGCAGGTTAACCCCTTCAATTTATCTTGTAACACTGCATTTACTTCTATATATTATATCAAAATTTCCCATATTATGTATGTTGTAATTTTTCAGCTACTTTATTTTTTAAACTTTTAAGAAAATTTTGAAAATTTCATCAAATTCGCCTGAATTTAAGAAAACTGATAACTCTTAGATCTCATCTACATGCTAAAAAAACTAAACGGATGTTCTAAATTATTTGAAACTTCCGCATATCAATTTGTTAGAATGAATGCCACATCACCATTGACGTGTGGGCCACAATTGTTAGATTTGTTATTAAGCAGCTTAATTACAATCCTAGATATGGACCTCTCCACACGGACTATGTATATAGTTTGTGTTTTGTTTAAAAGACAGGTAAAGTGATTAACCACTGCCAGTAGCCTCTCCTAATTTTGCACTTCTTGTTTTTTTAACTAGTTTTCTTGAATATTTTTTATTTTCTAGGTTTGTTTGATTTTTTGAATTCTAAATTCCATCTTTTTTGAAATTTTGGAATTTTCATTTCATTTTAGAATTTAAAAACCTTAATGATATTTTTGACATTTTTTAAAAAAGTGTTTTTAAAACAATAGCAAGATGTGGATTTCCTCAAAATTTTAATTTTGTTTGACTTTTAAATTTATTTCATTTTTTACATTTTCTAAAATTTTCAATATTTTTTTTTTGAATTTTCTTTTAAATTTGTTTTTAGCTTAAGGGGGTTGATATGATACTAATATTAATAGGAACTATAATTGCATAAGGGCATCTCAATTAAATAGAAATTAGAAGTTAAGCGTGTTTGGGTTGGAGCAATTTGAGGATGTGTGACCTAGTGGGAATTAAGTCATCATTTTGTTGACCCCACCCACCAACCCCTCCCGCTGACCCTACACCACGCCACCTTCCACAGACCCCACACACCACCAAACTCTCGACGATCCCACCCCGTCCTCCGTCGACCACACACCCCACGATGTGAAACTTCCAAAAAAATAGGGAACTTCCAAAAAATGATGTGAATCTTTTGAAAAAAAAGAAGTGAACTTCTTCCAAAAAATGAACTTTCAAAAATGTAATGAACTTTGAAAAAATCAAGTGAACTTCCCAAAAAAAATTTGAGTGAACTTCCAAAATTAATAAGTGAACTTCAAAAAATATAAATGAAATTCGAAAAAAATATAAAGTGAACTTCGAAATAGGGAACTTTTAAAAAATGATCAGTAAACTTCCAAAACAGTAAAGAAAACTTATTCCAAAAATGAAGTGATTTTTTTTAAAAAAATGAGAAATTCCTAAAAAGTGGAGTGAACTTTCCAGAAAGTGTTGGCAGAGGTGGGTTAATTTGTCGGTTGAGTGGGTAAGTCGGGTTTAGAATATCTATTCTAGAACCTCTTGGTTTATTTTTAGGGTTTATTGTTTAGGTAATTTACGGTTTAATTTTAGTATCGTGTTGCTAAGGATTTGAACCAATGTTTGATTTACAAGTCTGGTACCACGTGGAATTGTTACTGCAAGCATGATCTATATGGTATGTAAGATTCAACCAACAGATAAATTTGTAAGTGGAAAGAAAATTTATATATTCATCTAAAGTCCTGAGCCATCCGATTTCATCGTGATTCGTGCACATCAGTTGCAAGTTGGATTGCATACGAGTTTTTTTGGGGGTTGCAAGTGGGGGGTTCGCATCTAAGACTTTTTCAGTTGCAAATGGGAATGCAGCTAAGAAAATTTCTCCCACTTTAACCAGAGATTATTTTTGGTTGAAAATGGGAATATACAATGGTTTGAACGTGTGCCAAAATCTCGTGAAGTGGAACGGCTGGACGACCCAATATTAATATATATAGCCGTTGCTCGGTGGAAACTTGTTTGCATGCATGTGGGGTGGAGAACGAAACAAACTGACCTATGCATGTTAATTTGCATGCAGGTGATGTGGTGGAAAACGAAGCAAATGGGAATGCAACTAAGAAAAATGCTCCCACTAAGTTTCACCATAGGGAATAGCATGCGATTGGAGAGTAATTGGAGGAGGGTTACTTCTTCTAATTAAATAAATGCACGTAGCTTACGAAGAATTTTTAGCGTCCAATGAGAAATTGTCTGGTGGTGATGCAAAACTAGCCTTTTAATTGAAGGAAGTAGTACCAAATTCCCATTCATTCTTCGGCATCCATCTACACTCTTCCTTAATCATTCCGCAGCGATCCCTCCCACCCCCCACCCCCCCCTCCACACACACACACACACTCAGTAGCTCTACCTCCCACTCATGGACGTCGGGAACCGTACGGAGACCCATCACATCACTGCCCATGGCACCACGACTCTGGAAGTTGTCTACACCAATGAAGAAGCTACTGTGGAGCGAATCCTAGCCATGTATGAGAAATGGCTCGAGAAGGAGAAGAACAGGTTCGTTGGACTCGACCTCGAGTACACCCCATGTAGCATGTGCAAGCGACAAGAGATGGCCGTCGTGCAAATCGCCATGCGGCAGCACGTCCTCGTGTACCACTACAGCAGTTCCTTCAAACATTGTCCGGCTCTGAACAGTTTTTTTGAGCGCAAGGGTATTACTTTCGCGGGCGTGGACACTAGAAACGACAAGGTCATGCTTGCCCGTGCCAGGATGCATATTCCAGAGGTGTACCACGCCGACATCCAAGATATATTCAAGAGCCGGGTAGGAATGGCTAATCTAGCAGAGGCCATCATCGACGGGTAATACAAGAACATGAAGACAAAGTTCTCATCTGACAAGCACGACTTGTGGGAGACTAAGCCACTCTCCCCGATGCACCTCGAGTACGCAGCAAAAGACGGGTACGTGAGCTACGAGTTGTACCATAGGATCCTTGCCCTCGAGTTGTAATTATGTATAAATATAAGTGTATGTGTGTCTATTCTATGGTGACCACTAGTACGAGTATGTCAATTTCGTGTGAAGGAACTGGTCCAGAATGTAATTTAGTAAATTATGTATGGAGCTTTCAGAAATACTCATGGTGATCATGGGTATGCGAAAAAACATACAGTGCTACTTTAGGTGACCATTCGATTGGTAAAATTCTCATGCTAATTCGCATCGGATCCTTACCACTACTACTACGGTCAGGAAATGGTCAAACACACGTGCAAACACGACCAAGAACATTAGTACATCATCTGCACAACGGGCCATAAATGTATCCTCTCCTCTCGGGCAGAGCAGATACGACAGGGGTCACATCGTAGTGGAGAACTTGAGCAGGTACGGTAGGGGTCACGTCGGAGTGGAGAACTTGAGCAGCTACGCTAATGCAGAGCCTCTCTGACAGACCATGCGCAACGATCTCGGGAACATGCGCACCATGAGGCGTGTGAGATCCACGCTTTCAAGTTCATCCAGTGAACAAACTTTTTGGAAGACTGAGGGAAGAAATAATCAGCCTAATTATTAGAGACATAAAGAAATGTTTGACAAAAAATTATTAGTAAAAAAATAATTTCATTAATTCATAATGCACACCATAGACATTATACACATTCGATAATACAACAAGTCTCCGGCCGGTCCGGAGGATAGGTGAAGAGTATATTGGTAGCAAAATTTGATTCTACAACTTCACCTACGGTTTACTCATCCAACCCGCCGGAGAGAAAATCAAATAAGAGCGCTCTCAGACGGTTATCACCCGAGAGATCTCCAACGGTTATCACCCCAGACACGGGTTGCGGATTTTTCGTGCACTGTCACCGAAGTCTAATAATTTACTCGTCCAGAGATCCGTCAATCTTGTGCGGCCAGCCAGCAACAATGCGTTGCCTGCGCTTCTTCCCTAATAAATCTTGTGCAGATGATGTTTGATGAACTGTATTCAAAATTGTAAAGTATGAGTGTTCGTAATACCAAATTCATATATAGTACACAATACTTAATATATCTCCTGTGCACCGTTAGGGCTGAGGCGTTGGGGAGTGAAAGAACATGAAAACTTGCCTCCGATCCATATTACTTGATGCATATGGATCGGAGCGAGTACATAGTTTAGCACATCTACTCATACGATCGAGTACATGCACAAAAGTCAAAATGAGACGACTCCAAGCTTAAACCCATTTCGTCTACTCATAGTAGTACGTACACCGTAGTAGTATATATTTTCTTAGCTGTTGTAACCATCGACTTTTTTTCAAAATATAACCATCGACTTTATTTTGAATCTTGCATACCAAAAGTTTAAAGCCATCATGATTTACTTGTCGTATGGAGTAAGCCATCGCAAGAGAAAACGGTGGCGAACGTTGTAATCTAGCTAGCTCTTCGGCTCGACGGCGGTTGCACGAGTAGTAGTATATGTACCTTTGAGTAGCCGGAGTCGCTGTGTTGTCGACGGCCGGCAGGTCCGGCGAGGACTAGCCATCTCACCGACCTTGTCTTCTCTCCTCGGTGCAAGCTACAGCTGTGGTGCTGATCTACGCCGGCCCCGGTAATCAATGTCACCTATAGTTCTGGCTGTAGCGGTGCAATATAATATATAAGCAGAGTCCAATCTCAGTGAGCCCAAATCTTGAGGAAAATATTCTTTGACCCTGCCTCTCTAACATTTCCCTGACCTTGAATCACTGAAATGTGGGTCGCACCGTGTGCGGGACCCGGCTGGTAATGAACCAAAGTCAGGAAAGCCGAAGTCAGAGAATCCCCTTCGAAATCTTGTGATGTAGGGCCCACTTGTCAGATGATACAACTGCACATAGGCTTCCGCGGGAGTCCTCCTCTCTCGAAACTCTTAGCTTGTGAACACATCTTGGGGAAAATATTCTTTGACCCTGCCTCTCTAACATTTCCCTGACTTTGAATCACTGAAATGTGGGTCGCACACGGTACGGGACCCGGCTGGCAATGAACCAAAGTCAGGAAAGGCGAAGTCACAGAATCCCCTTCGAAATCTTGTGATGTAGGGCCCGCTCATCGGGTGATACAGCTGCACGTAGGCTCCGCAGTAGTCCTCCTCTCTCAAAATTCTCAGCTTGTGAACACACATGCAAGGGCTCCGCAGTAGGTCAATAGTGTAGCCCTCTGACATAAATCAGGAAGTCAGGATTGGACAGAGATGGCGCGTAGAAGAAGGGAAAGATTTACTGGCGCCTCTCCTGCTCGGGTGAAGCGGGATACATGCATCACCTTTTTGGGTGATGTTGATCTGGTGTCCCTATAGCTTTTGTCGGCACGGTCTTGCGTTGTCATTGCTCACTACGCGTAGGAAATTGCATAAACCAACCATTTTGATTAAAAGCATTTGTATTGAAAATTTGTAGGATAAACCTTATAGTGCTCCGATTCATATTACTTGATGATAATATAGATGTATCTGGACACATTTTAGTTATAGATACATCCATTTTTAGCATCAAGTAGTATGAATCAGAGGAAGTAGGATCGGAAGTTTTTCTTGTATGGTTATTTTATTTCAAGGATTGATTTCCGTACTAGCTAGTATTCTTCCAAACAAACTTTCAATTACGCTAAATTTCATAGGAAATCTAACGCATATCCACCCATATGTATATACCTCTATTCCATGTGGTGGAATCAAACAAACTATGGTTTGTATGAATTCACGTGGGCTGGATCGAAGTGTGTGGCATGACATTGCATGCAATCCCCAACGGTATATGTATTCTTCCAAAAAATGAAGTGAACTTCCCAAAAATTGTAGTTAAGTTCTTCCAAAAAAAAGTCAACTGGACTTCTTATAAAACGAAGCAATCTTTAAAAGAAATGATGTGAACATCCCACGGAAATAGTGATCTTCCGAAAAAATGAAGTGAACTTCCAAAAAAATGAAGTGAACTTCTGAACAAATGAAGTGAATTTCCAAAAAATATGAAGTGAGCTTCCAAAAAATGAAGTGAAATTCCAAAAAATTCGAAGTGAATTTCCAAAAAAAATGAAGTGAACTTCCGAAAAAGGAAATGAACTTCTAAGAAAATGAAGTGAACTTCCCAAAAAATAGAACTTCCAAAAATATGAAGTGAAATTCCGAAAAAAACGAACAAAAATTTCGAAAAATGAAATGATCGACCTTCCAAGAAAATGAAGTGAACTTCCCAAAGCATATTGATCTTCGTAAAATATGAAGTGGACTTACAAAAATAATAATATATATGAACTTCCCAAAAAATGAAGTGAACTTCTGAAGAAATGAATTGATCTTCCAAAAAATGAAGTGAACTTCGGAAAAAAATATGATGGATATAGGGTACACGTTGTGTCTATGGGAGGTGAGGTGGGGTAGGTGGAGGTGGGATGCATGGGGCAGGGTGGGGTCAATGTGGGTGTGGTGGGTGGTGTTGGAGATTGAGGGAAATGTGGGTGTTTAATTTTTAGGTCCACGGGAGATGGGATGGGGTGGTAATCGGGAGGTGTGGTGAGGTCAATGAACTTCGAAAAAATGTAGTGAACTTCCCAAAAAAATTAATGAACTTCGAAAAAATGAAGTGAAAAAATAATAAGTGAACTTAAAAAAAGTGAATTTCCAAGAAAAAAATAAAGTAAACTTCGAAAATATGGACAGAACTTTCTGAAAATGAAGTGAACTTCCAAAAAATGAAGTGAACTTCCAAAAATAATAAGTGAACTTCAAAAAAGTGAATTTCCAAGAAAAAAATAAAGTAAACTTCGAAAATATGGACAGAACTTTCAGAAAATGAAGTGAACTTCCGAAAAAATGAAGTGAACTTCCAAAACAAGTGAAGTGAACTTCCCAAAAATGAAGCGTAATTTCAAAAAAATAATGTGAACATCCTAAAAGGGAGTGAACTTCCAGAAAGTGGGTGTGTCAGGTTGACAAAAGGTGGGATAGATTCCACTAGTCCACATAAAGGAGTCCGCTCGAGGACTATAAAACATGAACGATATCTCTTCATATTATTGAAACCAAGCCAAATTTAAGTTAGAGACATGGATGCAACTAGGTCACCGATCCTCAAATTGCTCCAACCCAAACACGCTTAACTTCTGTGTTCTACTTACTTGAGCTACCCTTATGCTACTATAGTTCTTATTAATATTAGTATTATATCAACCCTCTTAAGGTAGAAAATTCAAAGGAAATTCAGAAAATTCAAAAATAAAAAATGATTTTTTTAGAAAAATGTAAAAAAATAATTTTTTAGAAAATTCAAGAAATTGTATGTTTTTAGGTTTTTTTAAAATATTTAAAAACAAAAACATAAAAGGTTAAAAAATTATAAAATAATATATATATATATATGAATGAAATTTTCGAATAATCACAAATTTTAAAATTCAAAACTAAAAAAAAATAGAATTTTTTCAAACAAACTAATTTTTAGAAATTTTATAAAACTTATTTTTAAAACTAGAAGTTCAAAACTTGGAAAAGATTCTAAAATGTGTGTGTGATCTAAACAATGTGTATGATCCTAAAAATGATGTGACACTTTTGAAAAAAAGGTGAACTTCCAAAAAAAATAGTGAACTTTCAATAATGTAGTGAACTTCGAAAAAATGAAGTGAGCTTCCGAAAAAAATGTGTGAACTTCCAAAAATAAAGAGTGAACTTCAAAAAAAGTGAACTTCCAAGAAAAAAATAAAGTTGATTTCGAAAATATGGACAGAACTTTCAAAAAATGAAGTGAACTTCCGAAAAAATGAAGTGAACTTCCAATTAAAACGGTGAAGTGAACTTCCCAAAAATGAAGCTAAATTTCAAAAAAATAATGTGAACATCCTAAAAAATGGAGTGAACTTCGAGGAAGTGGGTTTGTCGGGTTGACAGAAGGTGGGATAGATTCCACTAGTCCAAACAAAGGAGTCCACTCGAGGACTATAAAACATGAACGATATCTCTTCATATTTTTGAAACCAAGCAAAATTAAAGTCAGAGACATGGATGAAACAAGGTCACCGATCCTCAAATTGCTCCAACCCAAACACGCTTAACTTATGTGTTCTACTTACTTGAGCTATCCTTATGCTACTATAGTTCTTATTAATATTAGTATTATATCAACCCTCTTTAGCTGGAAAATTCAATGGAAACTTGAAAATTTCAAAAGATCCATTTTTTGAAAAATTTAAGAAAAATGTAAAATAAAATAAATTTAAAAGTCGTATTTATGAAAAATTCGAGAAAGTCTAAGTTTTTTTTTTATTTTTTAAAACTATTTTAAAAAAAACCAAAAAATCATTAAAGGTTAAACAATTATAATAGAATATATAAAAACCTAACTTTCGAATAATCTAAAATCTTAAAACTTTAAAAAATAAAAATAATATAGAAAATAAAAATTATTCAAAAAAACTAAATTTTAGGAATTAAAAAAACTTAGTTTTAACAATACACAAACTATATATGCAGGGAGGTCCATATCTAGGATTTTAAGGTGCTTAATAATAAATCTAACAATTGGTGGCCCACATGTCAATGATGACGTGGCATCCATTCTAACAAATCGATATGCGGACATCCGTTTAGTTTTTTTTAGCATGTAGATGAGTTATATGTTTTGGAGGAAATTTTCCATCCACTCAAACCTCACACGTTACAAATCCTTTGAATCCTCTCTCTCTCTCTCTCTCTGAAACTTGGTCTACTAGGCTCTGACAGGCCATCATAAACACGCCATCTGATTATCCACATCCATAGGAAATAAGTTCCTATTTTATTTTACTTGACTAGGAGAGAAGTATTTGCTTGTTAAATTTTACAAAAGTTCCCTTAACACAAGATACATCTGTAAAACAGCAACAACTCAATTCGATGAACGGAAGTAGTATTACTAATAAACGATCACGAACACAAGCAATAAAGCATCAGAAACTATTTAATCGCGAACAAACGCAAGCGGTCGATCACAAGCTCACACAGATACAACCGTTTCTCTATGCTACCTAAGACAGCCAGAATCCTAGCATAAGATAACTCGGAAGGTAGGTGGCCACGGCAGCTCTAGCATGTACTCCAGCTCGACGTGCCCGCCCGGTAGCATGACCGACGCGGACTGAGACGAGAGCTCGCCGGACTCTTTGTCAAATGCAAGAACGTAGTTTCCGACCGACCAATGGGCGAACCGCTTGTTGCTCCCGATGAAGCTGATCGGCCCCGCGGCCGTCCAGTAGTCCTTGCCGCATAGCACCCTGCTGCTACTCGCGGTGGCGCCGGAGGAGGTCCAGCGGCCACCAGAGGCGGGGGACAAGGCATAGGTCTTGGCGATGCTATTTTGATAGGACACGCACATCACCCTGAAATTTGACAGACTGATGCGCGCCCTTGCGTCCTCGCCGTGGAGCAGGACGGCAGCGACGAAATGGCTTCCGTGGAACCACCCCGAGGGAGGGATCGTCATGTAGCGACGTGCCAGGGGCTCGCAGACGATGGCACGTGACAGCTTCACCCAAGACCATCCATCTTCGGCGTGGTTGAAGTCCAGAAGGAGTAGGAGGCCGCCCCGAACGTCGGCGAGCTCCATTATGACCTCGCCGTCTTTCGTCCGAGGGAGGAAGTCGAGCTCCAGATTCGTTGCGACGGCCCCCATCCAAGGTGGCCGGGCAGAGGGAAAGAAGACGGGATGACGGCCAGGCATACGCCAGCCGTGTGAGCGCTCATCGACGAGGTAGTTGCCGGCAACTTTGGTGGACGGCGCGCCGTGGAGAGCGCAGAGGACGCGGAAGCTCTCGGCCACGATGATGTGGCGCCAGCGCCTGCAGGTCACAGCGGCGCGGACTAGGTCCACAGGCTTGGTGAGGCGCACGAACACGAGGCCAAGAAGTTCGTCCGGGATGGCGTCAGCCTTGTCCTCCATGGCGGATTTCCGGCTGGGGCCGTCGTCCCCCATCTCCGGCTGGACCTAACTTTTTTTTGAATATCGACCGGGCAGCCCGAGCTGTATCGTACGAGTGAAAGTTATAAGTGGAGGATGTCAGATTTTTTTTCGAACAACGGAGTTTTTGACCATTTTCACGCGGCACGGCAGATGTACAAAGGAGGAGATTTTTTACCAATGGTACTACGGCATATACAAATGGTAAGTAAATTTTCCTCCTAGTCCCCTATAGAACGGAGGTCGCAATGGAGTACTCTAGTGAGCAGAGACTTGACTTGTCTGGTTAATGCCTGTCATGCCCAAGTGAACAGTTGAATGGCCCGTCGTATCATCCGTTGCTGCCCGACAAAGAAGCCGCCCTATGTATGTAATTGTTTCTGCCTTGTGCATAGAGATATGCACATACAACCCAGGTTTCCGACTAGCGGTGTTCCCTATTTGGTAAATTTATGTTGCATTAATATATAAAATCTCCTTATTTCTTCCACTCACATATTGATATGTTGGTTGAATCTTACATACCATCTAGATCATGCATGCAATAACAATTCCACGTGGTATCAGACTTGAAAATCAAACACTGGTTCAAATCGTTACCAACACGATAGTAAAAGTAAATATTTATTTCCTCCCTAAAAGAATATCATCCACGCACGTTTGTATGAAGTTGCGATATGTAAAAAATTATCCTCCCTAAACCCTAACCCATAACCATAAACCCTAGTTAACCCTAACCCTGAACCCTAATAATAAACCAAGAGGCTATATAATAGATATTAATTCTCTCTCTCTATGTATAGTGGGACTATACTACAACCCCTAAGAGGTTGTATAATAGCTTTAATTCTACAAACCCCTCACTAAATACATTCTAAACCTGACTCACCCACTCAACCTATAAACCCACCTTCGCCAATACTAAACTACCCTCAACCTACATTCCTCGCACCCACCGCAGCCTGCCCTCCTGCCAACCTCACCCACTCCGCTTTCCGCCACACACCCCCACTGCATTCTGACCCCACACGTACCCTACCACACGCCTCTCGCCGACCCCACCCCGACCCACGTACCTCTTGTGCTAACCCCAACCCCAACACCACATTCCGCCAAAACCCACCACAAACCCTTCCTCCCACCGCCCCCGCCCACCTCGCGCTGACACCATTCGACCTTCCACCGACCCCAGACTACCCAATTTTATACAAGATTCCGACTAGCGGTGTGCCCTATTTGGTAAATTTACGTTGCATTAATATGTAAAATTTTCCTTATTTCTTCCACTCACATATTGATATGTTGGTTGAATCTTACATACCATCTAGATCATGCATGCAATAACAATTCCACGTGGTATGAGACTTGAAAGCCAAACACTGGTTCAAATCCTTAGCAACACGATACTAATTAAAAGTAAATATTTCTTTCCTCCCTAAAAGAATATCATCCACACATGTGTGTATGACGTTGCGATATGTAAAAAATCATCCTCCCTAAACCCTAACCCTAAATCATAAACCCTAACCCTAACCCTAAACCCTAATAATAAACCAAGAGGTTATATATAATAGATATTAATTATGTCTCTATATATAGTGGGACTATATACTACAACCCCCTAAGAGGATGTATAACATCTATTAATTCTACAAACCCCTCGCTAAAGATATTCTAAACCCGACTCACACCCACTCATCAACTGATAAAGCCACCTCCGCCAATACTAAACTACACTCATCCTACATATACCCCAAACCCACCGTAGCCTGCCTCCTACCAACCTCATCCACCCCGCTTTCCGTCGACCCCCACAACCCCACTACATTCCGACCCCACACGTACCCTACCACGCCTCCCACCGACCCTACCTCGACCCACGTACCTCTTGTGCTAACCCAACCCCAACACCACATTCCGCTAAATCCACCACAAACCCTTCCTCCCACCGACCCAACCCACCTCCCGCTGACACTCATTCGACCTTCCACAGACCCGTGACTACGTACCCAGGTTTTATACAAGATTTCAACTAGCGGTGTGACCTACTAATTTTATAAATTTACGTTGCATTAATATATAAAATTTTCTCGTTTCTTCCAATCACATATTGATATGTTGGTTGAATCTTACATACCATCTAGATCATGCCATGCAATAACAATTCCACATGGTATTAAACTTGAAAATGAAACACTGGTTCAAATCCTTAATTCACTGGTAGAAAAAAGGCCTTCCGTCCAGCCCCATTAGTCGCGGAAATGCAAAAACCGCGACCAATGGGGCCTTTAGTCACGGCTCGGTTGCCCAACCGCGACCAAAGGCCCGGGCCTGCAGCGCGCTCGGTGGCCAGCCGGTGGACGGGAGGGCTTTAGTCGCGGTTGGCCGGGCCAACCGCGACTAAATGTCCTCGAGCCTGGCCCAAAGGCCTTCAGTCGCGGTTGGCCAGGCCAACCGCGACTAAAGCCCCTCCCCTATATATACCAGCCAGCCCACAGCACAGCCATTTGGTGCCCACTTCTCTTCACAAACTTCACAAGGGGGTGTAGGTTTGCTTTTGGCTCTTCTTATGCACACAAGGTGTTTGATGAAATGTCCCAAGAGCATGAAACAAACATGATATGAAGTGTCGGAGCCACACTTGATCGAGCTTCCTCATTTATTTTTTCCTCCTCGATCGCGGTTAGCAACAACACTTGAACCTTTCATATATATGTGTCATTGATAAAATATGCATATGTGTGTAGTTCATTGTTTAATTTCTATTTAATTAGTTTAACAAATGCATATGCGATGGTTAATTATATATTTTGTATTATAATAATGCAGATGAATCGGCAATGGATGTACGCTAGCCGACTCTCCGGCAAATTCACTACGGGTTTGCAAGATTTCCTCGTAGTGGCTAATGCGAACAAGCAGGGGGGTTTTGTTATCTCGTCCATGTGTTAACCGTAAGAATCGAAGGGTTACTCTTCCTCAAGGGAAGTTCACGTGCACCTGATTCGGCATGGTTTCATGCCAAGCTATAATTGTTGGACCAAGCATGGAGAAAGAGGGGTTATAATGGAAGAAGATGAAGAAGGGGATGACATCGATGAGAGCTATCTTGATCATTTCGGTGATACTTTCATGGATGATGCTCGAAGGTGGGGAAGGTGAAGGGGAAGGTGATCAAGAAGAGGCACGTGATGAGCCCGCCGATGATCTTGGTCGGACCATTGCCGATGCACGGAGTCGGCTACGAAACCGAAAAGGAGAGGGAGAATTTGGATCGCATGTTAGAGGATCACAAAAAGTCGCCGTACCCGGGATGCGATAATGGTCCGAAAAAGCTGGGCTGCACACTGGATTTGCCGAGATGGAAGGCACAGGAAGGTGTAGCCGACTCGGGATTTGAAAACTTGCTGAAAATGTTGAAGAATATGTTTCCAAAGAATAACGAGTTGCCCTCCAAGTACGTATGAAGCAAAGAAGGTTGTCTCGCCCTCTAGGTTTAGAGGTTCGAAGATACATGCATGCATCAACGACCGCATCCTCTACCGCGGTGAATACGAGAATTTGAATGAATGCCCGGTATGCACCGCATTGCGTTATAAGATCGAGGCGATGACCCCGGTGACGATGTCGAGGGCCGGAAACCCAGGAAGAAGGTTCCCGCCAAGGTGATGTGGTATGCTCCTATAATACCACGGTTGAAACGTCTCGTTCGGGAACAAAGAGCATGCCAAGTTGTTGAGATGGCACAAAGAGGACCGTAAGTCGGACGGGGAGTTGAGACACCCCGCAGATGGAACGCAATGGAGAAAGATCGACGGAGAGTTTAAAGATTTTGCAGCCGACGCAAGGAACATAAGATTTGGTCTAAGTACGGATGGCATGAATCCTTTCGAGCGAGCGAGCTCCAGCCATAGCACTCGGCCCGTGACTCTATGCATCTACAACCTTCCTCCTTGGTTGTGCATGAAGCGGAAGTTCATTATGATGCCGGTGCTCATCCAAGGTCCGAAGCAACCCGGCAACGACATCGATGTGTACCTAAGGCCATTAGTTGATGAACTTTTACGGTTGTGGGGCAGACCTGGTGTCCGTGTGTGGGATGAGCACAAAGAAGAGGAATTTGACCTACGAGCGTTGCTTTTCGTAACCATCAACGATTGGCCTCGCTCTTAGTAACCTTTCGGGACAGTCAAATAAGGGATACAATGCATGCACGCACCGCTTACATGAGACCGAAAGTGTACATTTGCCAAATTGTAAGAAGAACGTGTACATGGGGCATCGTCGATTTCTTCCCAAAAATCATAACGTAAGAAAGCGCGGCAAGCATTACAACGGCAAGGCGGATCACCGGCCGAAGCTCGCGGAACGCACCGGTGCTGAGGTATTTGATATGGTAAAGGATTTGAAAGTCATCTTTGGAAAGGGTCCTGGCGGACAATCGGTTCCGAAGGGAGCCGACGGGCACGTAGCCATGTGGAAGAAGAAATCTATATTCCGGGAGCTAGAATATTGGAAAGTCCTAGAAGTCCGCTCTCGCAATCGACGTGATGCACGTTACGAAGAATATTTGCGTGAACATCCTAAGCTTCTTGGGCGTGTATGGGAAGTCAAATGATACAAAGGAAGCACTGCAGGACCAAGCAAAGTTTGAAAGACCCCGATGACTCGTATCCGGAACGGTTTCAAGGTCGTGCCGCCTACGCTCCGACCAAAGAAGAGAAGGTCATCTTTTTTGAATGCCCGAGCGATATTAAGGTCCCGTCCGGATTCTCGTCCAATATAAAGGGAATAATAAACATGGCGGAGAAAAAGTTCCAAAACCCGAAGTCTCACGACCGCCACGTGATTATGACGCAATTGCTTCCGATTGCTTTGAGGGGCTCCTGCCGGAAAATGTTCGAGTAGCCATTGTGAAGCTATGTGCATTCCTCAATGCAATCTCTCGTAAGGTAATCAATCCGAAGTTCTACCGCGGTTGCGTAACGATGTGGTCCAATGTCTTGTCGAGTTTCGAGTTGGTGTTCCCGCCATCCTTCTTCGATATTATGACGCACCTCCTGGTTCACCTAGTCGAAGAGATTTCCATTCTCGGTCCCGTATTTCTACACAATATGTTCCCCTTCGAGAGGTTCATGGGAGTATTAAAGAAATATGTTCGTAACCGTGCTAGGCCGGAAGGAAGCATCGCCAAGGGCTATGGAAATGAGGAGGTAATTGAGTTTTGTGTTGACTTTGTTCCTGACCTTAAGCCGATTGGTCTTCCTCGATCGCGGCACGAGGGGAGACTAAGTGGAAAAGGCACGATCGGAAGGAAATCAACGATATGTATGGACGGCCATTCTCCGATCGAAGCACACCACACAGCTTCCGACCAATTCCAGCTTGGTGGCTCCGTACTTTGAGAAACACAAGAATATTTTACGCTCGTACAACCCGGGAAGCCCGAATCCCGGATTAGGAAGGCCCACATGGAGACTTTCGGCGGTTGGTTGAGAAAACATTTCATGAGTGACAATGAGGTTGTAGATCAGCTGTACATGTTGGCCAAGACACCATCTTCGACTATAACGACTTTCCAAGGGTACGAGATAAATGGGAATACATTTTACACGATCGCCCAAGATAAAAAGAGCACCAACCAAAACAAGTGGTGTCCGCTTTGATGCACCAACCGAGAATGGGCAAAAGGTCACATATTATGGTTACATAGAGGAGATATGGGAACTTGACTATGGACCCTCCTTCAAGGTCCCTTTGTTCCGGTGCAAATGGTTCAAGCTAACAGGAGGTGGGGTAAAGGTGGACCAGCAATACGGAATGACAATGGTGGATTTCAACAATCTTGGTTACCTTGACGAACCATTCGTCCTAGCGAAAGATGTCGCTCGGGTTTTCTATGTCAAGGACATGAGTAGCAAACCGAGGAAACGGAAAGATAAGAAAACGATCAGTACATCATGCGATGATCCAAAGCGCCACATTGTTCTTTCAGGGAAAAGAAACATCGTGGGAGTGGAGGACAAGACAGACATGTCAGAAGATTATAATATGTTTGGTGAAATTCCGCCCTTCAAAGTGAACACCGATCCAAGCATTAAGTTAAATGATGAGGATGCTCCATGGATACGGCCCAATCGTAAGCAAGCAGGGACACAAGGGAAGAAATGATGTGTAATAATTTATTGTACCAAACTTTGTTGAATGGATCATGTGAATTATATTGCCCGTGATGTGTTTGGTGTCCATTTTCGAATGATTCGATTGATTCGAGAGATAGCACTGATGATACATGAAATTTGGAGTGATTTAGTCATACTCCTGCCTAGGCGTATAATATGCATACTCGTAGTCTTCATAGTCGCCGCCGTTGTACCGGTAGTCGTCGCCTTCTAAGTTACCGCCGTCGTCGCCGCTCTGTCGTCGCCGTCGTCGGGCGGCGCTCGTGGCTCGAACCGAGGGTAGCGCAGCGGGGGATATCGCCGGCCGTGATGTAGTCCATGACGCTCGCGAGTCCGGCCGTACCACCATAGCCGACGGCCGGCCTCGTGGAAGTTCCCGGGAGGCGGACCGTCCTCCTCATACCCGGCGAGCGCCCTCTCACGCCGATTGATGAAGAAGGCGTCCCAAGTATGCTGGTTATCGGGATGCCGCGGGGATTCATCCGCTGCTCCGGCGTGAGGTCGAGGTAGTAGTGGTTCGTGATGGCTGCCCGGCGCGCAGCACCCGAGGGAGGGAGGGACCGGCACGCCGCCGGCGCTTAGGCTCCGGCCGGAGGGGACGCGGTAGCCCGGTGGGCAAGGGTAGTTCGAGGCGCAAAGCTCCTCCACTCGCCGGTAGGTTAGAGTGGGTGCGGTGGAAGCCATGAGAGAGTGATGAGAGATTGGAGAGATGTGATAATGTCGGCCAAGCCGGGCAACATATATGTAGTGAGAAATGGCGGGAAAAATGGGAGCGGGAAGACAGGAGGCGGGAAGAAAGTGGCGGGAAGAAAGAGGCGGGAAGAAAGAGTCAGGCGGGAAGAAATTGGCGGGAAGAAAGAGGCGGGAAAGACGAGAGGCTGGAAGAGGGGGCCGGCGGAAAGACGAGAGGCCGGAAGAGGGGGCCGGCGCCGAAAGACAGAGGCGGCCGTGAAGAACCGGGTGGGAAGATTTTTATTTTTCTGAATTTTTTGATATATTACTTGTATTTTTAAGATTTTTAAATGAATTAGTTTTATTTTACTGAATTTTTTTATATATTATTTGTATTTTTAAGATTTTTAAATGAATTAGTTTTATTTTTCTGAATTTTTTAATATATTATTTGTATTTTTAAGATTTTTAATGAATTAGTTTTATTTTTCTGAATTTTTTGATATATTATTTGTATTTTTAAGATTTTTAAATGAATTAGTTTTATTTTTCTGAATTTTTTGATATATTATTTGTATTTTTAAGATTTTTAAATGAACTAGTTTTGTTTTTCTTTAATTTTTTATATATTATTTGTATTTTTCATATTTTGAAATGAATTAGTTGTATTTTTCTGAATTTATTGATATATTATATGTATTTTTAACATTTTGAAAAATAAAAGTAATTTGAAAAATACCCATTAGTCGCGGTTGGCCTCGCCAACCGCGACTAAAGGGTTTTTCCGCGGGAAACGAAAAACGGCGAAAAATGGCCTTTGGTCGCGGTTGGGGACCCCAACCGCGACTAAAGGTACCCCTTTAGAGCATCCCCACTCGTTGGCGCTCCCCACGCCCAAATCCGGCGATATTTTCGTCCGGATTGGAGGAAGATTTGGCGTGGGGAGCGCCGAAGTTCCAGCCGTCCCCCCGGCAGGAAACCCCCAACGTCGACCATTTGACATATTTCAAACGAATTTATTAAATTTAACAAGTTCGGCGACCAACAGTACGAAAATTGTTGAAACAAATTCGGCGAAAATAATTGTACAATGTTTAACAAGTGCTGAAACAAATGAAGCACACAATTTCACAATTTTTCAAACAAATTAGGCGTTGGCGTTGGCGTTGCCTCGGAGCCTCCATATGTGCTCCACTAGATCATCTTGCAGCAGCTGATGCATTGTAGAGTCTCGAATCTCCTGACGCATAGCAATGAAGGCGGCCCATGATGGAGGCACTCGTGATTAGGGCCGTGCAAGAGGCCCCTCTCTCTCATATGGTGCTTCTTGCTCAGCCGGAGGAACCGGATGCTTTCGCTCATTTTCAATAATCATATTGTGTAGGCACACACAAGCAGTTCATCACCTCCCACATCCGATCTTTGGACCAAGTCGGAGCGGGGAACCGGACGACAGACAAATCTCTCGCTGGAGGACACCAAATGCACGCTCGACGTCCTTTCGGCAAGCTTCTTGTCTCTTCACAAACTCGCTGAGTTTGGGGGTGCTAGGATTCGAGATAGTCTTCACAAATGTTGCCCACTTTGGATAGATACCGTCTCGCAAGGTAGTATCCTTTGTTGTAGTGCCGACCATTGATCACATAGTCCACCGGGGAGCATGACCCTCAACAAGCTTGGAAAAGACCGGGGAGCAGCTTTAGGACGTTGATGTCATTGTTGGATCCAGGCATACCAAAGAAAGAGTGCCAAATCCGGAGATCATGGGTAGCCATCGCTTCAAGTATCACGATGCAGCCTTTTTTGTGACCCTTGTACATTCCCTCGCCACGCAAACGGACAGCTTCTTCCATTGCCAATGCATGCAGTCAATGCTTCCAAGCATCCCCGGAAAACCTCTAGCTTCATTTGTTGCAAGGATCCTCTCAGTGTCTTCGACAGTGGGTGATCTCAAGTAATAGTCCCCGAACACTGCTATGACGGCCCTGCAGAACCGGTAGAAACAATCAAGGGCGGTGGACTCCGCCATCCGAAGATAGTCATCTCGCAGTATCACCGGGAGCTCCATACGCCGAGCATCCTCATTGCCACCGTGCACTTCGCAAGTGACGAAAATCCAACCAAACCAGTGCAATCCGCCTTGCATCCGAAGTAGGGATCAAAGTGGCGGATGGCATACACAATTTGCGAAATAACTTTCGCTCATCCTGAAACGACGCCGGAAAACACTCTCACCGTGCAACGGATTGTCGGCGAAGTAGTCGGCGTACAACATGCGCAGCCCTCCATTCGCCGTCTCGGCTTGCACTTCCGGCGACTCGGTGCCGACCCACCACGTCGACCGGTTGCCGGTCCGGCGTACATGCTTGCCAAGCAACCGAGGATCATCATGTGCTCCTCGTCTTGGGCGGCTGCTGCCATCTCTTCTTGCATCAGCTCGACGAACATCTGCTCCTCCTCTTCGTCCGAGTCCATGGCCGGCGAGGCAAATGGACGAACACCTGACGGGCGTGGTCGAGGCAACCCGAGCCGCGAGCGGCGACGAGCAAGCAGGCCGGCGGAAGAGCAAGCAGACCGGCGGAATATAGGCAGGTGGGGAAGGAGGGGCGGCGGAATCTAGGCAACAAGCCGGCGGGGTGGTGCCGGCGGCGAGAGAGATACGAGGGTGGGGGAGATTTTGAGCGACGTGGCGGTGGGGTTCGTGCGTCGAGTCACCGACCGGATCGGGCCCTTCCCCGCTTTTCACTCGTCCGGAGTCCCCGAGCGCTCCCGGGGGCCGGGGATGGCGTGGGATCGCCGGATGAAATTAGGCCCAAATCCGGACGAAAACGAGGAACCGGGGGCGCGACTGGGCCGATTTACGCCGTCCGGATGTAAAAAACGCTCGCCGGGGGCCTGTTCGGGGGGACGAGTGGAGATGCTCTTAGTCGCGGTTGGGGTCCCCAACCGCGACCAAAGGTCGCCCACTATAAATTGCGCGCCCGAACCGCCGCTGCCCCCATCGTCTTCTCCGATCGTCTCCGCGCGAAGAACTCGTCTCTCGGACGCCGTCGGCTGCCCGCCGCGCTCGCCGACCGCGCCGCCCTCCGCCGCCGCCGCCTCTCCTTCGCGGTCGTCGAACTCGTCGCCCGCGTCCGCGCGCCCTCCGCCGCCGCCGCCCTCCTCTGCGCGTACGTCTCTGCGCGCCCTCCTGCCGCCGCCGCCCTCCTCTGCGCGCACACCGTCGCGCGCCGCCCTCCCTCGCACAACGTCGCGCGCTGGCGGCGGCCGCCGAGGCGCGCACACCACACGTGCCGCCACGCCGCCGGCCGGCCGGCCGGCACGACACACGGGCCGGAGATCGAGGGCGGCGCGCACGCGCGTGTACCGTACGTGTGGCGCGCGCCCCTCTCTCCGATTTTTTTAACTTAATTAACTAAAATTTAAATTTGACTTAACTAATTTTTTAGTTCTAATTATAAATTTGACTTAACTAAAATTTAAATTAAATCTCATCTTAACAAAATTAACTATATAAATTTAACAAAATTTGAATTAAATCTCTAGCTATCTTAACATAATTTTAATTATAAATTTGACTTAACTAGAAAATTAACTTAACAAAATTTTAATTATAAATTTGATTTAACTACTTAACAAAATTAACTCTATAAATTTAAATCTATAACAAAATTTGAATTAATTAAATCTCTATCTTAACAAAATTTCAATTATAAATTTGACTTAACAAATTTTTTATCTCTATCGCCGCCCCCTCCGTATATAGAGGAGAGACAGAAACACACCGACCCCGCGTGTATACAGAGGGGGCGGCGAGGGGGCGACGCCACCGCCACCGCCGCCCCCCTTTCGCCACCGCCACCGCCGCCCCCCTTTCGCCACCGCCACCGCCGCCCCCCTTTCGCCACCGCCACCGCCGCTCCCCCTTCGCCACCGCCGCCCTTTCGCCACCGCCGCCCTTTCGCCACCGCCGCCCTTTCGCCACCGCCGCCCTCTCTATTTATATGTAGAAGAGATGTGATAATAATGCTGGCATACACAGTTACTTAGTTTTTACTACATGTTTTCAGGACTGACATATGGCGGACGATAGAGCTGACCCGATTATGGAGAACTATGATCCAGAAATTGAAGAACAGCTATTTGGCATCATAAAAGGCGATATTCCTTATGTGCCGACCGAACAAGATGAAGAGGATATTTCTTCTTATCCGAATCTTGACGGTCAAGATGAAGGCCGTCAGCAAGATGATGGGGAAGAAACGTCGATCAACGACGATCTTCAATTGCAAGTAGCAACTAGCTCCGGCGCCGAGGTATATATATATACATTTTTCCTCTGGTGATACAAACTTACTGATTTGAATAAATATGTGTGTACTAACACGCGCGACTCTCTTTCTTATTTTAGCCCTCGGCCGGATCGTCGAAAAAATCGAGTACGTCGTCGTCAAAGCGTGGCGCAACCAAGACGCTCAAACCAGGAGAAACATATACCATCGAGGTTGTCGACAGTGCAACCGGCAGGCCGCTGGAGCCCCCGAAGTACGCCACCAAGTTTATCAACCAATGCGGAGCCGTTGTTAGAGACAACATCTCGATCACCCTCCGGGAGTGGAATGAGCCAAAGAAGGCACGTCTTGGTTTCACTTTTGTTGACAAGAGAACTAAAAAGGATTGCTTTCAAAAGCTTATGGAGCATTTCATCCTACCTCCGGAATACCACAAATTCGATGAGGCGGGTAACAAGATTCAGGAAAACAAGGAGAGGAGGAGGCTACTCAAACACTTCGCTCTTGGTAAGATGGCCGATACATTCCGGAAATTCAAGCAGAATCTAGCCCGTGACTATGTCAACCGAACAAGACTCCGGAATTCAAAGGACAAGTATGAGAGACTTGAACATGATTGGCCAGAATTTGTGAAGCAGAAGAAATCGGAGCATTTCATTGAAATATCGAAAAAAATAAGGAAAATGCGGCTAAGAAGGAGTACAATCATGTTATGGGGCCAGGAGGGTATCGCTTTTGGGAGCCTAAGTGGGAGAAGATGGAGAACGAGCGGAGGAGGCGAGGAATCCGTCCAGGTACGGAGGGATGGGACCGAAGGGCCAAAAGCGGGTGGTACGGGCATGGGGGAACGCTAGACCCGGAGACAGGGGCGTGTGTTTACGGGAACAAAATGTTTAAACCCACCCAAGCCCTTATTGACGCAATGAGGGATGCTCAAGAGGGGAAGATCAAGTTCAACGGAGAGAACGACGCGCCGACAAGAGCCCTCGGAATCCCGAACACGGAGGACGTGTACGAGGCATGCCCGGGAACATTACGTGGAAAGAAGGGTTCTCCCGAGACGATGACCCGTACGGTTGCGTAAGCCGTAAGAGAAAGTCGGATCGGGATGCCGATGTTGTGGCGCGGTTGGCATCGGAAGTCGATGAGATGAAGAAAACCCCGTCTATACTAGTACAGAGAGATCGGCAGCCGGGACGCATGAAGATCATCCAGCGGATCTCGGAAGCCGCCAGCGGAGAAGCAGCCGTGGCTTCCACGGAGGTCCAGCCCGGCTACCGATGCACCGGAGATCCAAATTACCGCACCGGAGCCTCCTCGCTACCCCGTGGACGATGTAAAGGAGATGAAACAATGTCATCTGCATTATCCTACCGGGAACATGTCCACGAAGGTAGCCATCGGCAATGCTTTGCCATGTGAGCTCGGAGCACTCCACCACAACAATCCCATTGCAGATGGCTATGCCCGTGTCACGGTGGAGGAAATAGTCCCGTGGTTTGAGGACCCGGAGATTGACATTGCTACACCCGAAGGGGAGAGAAGACTTGGAGGTGTCAAGCGCCGCTTATTCTCTCGGAAAAAGAAGTTTATCAAGTTTCCAGACGAGGCGCCAAGGCGAACAAGTCCACCCCCCTCCGGTGGTGGTGGCGGCGGCGGCGGCGGCGGCGGTGGTGGTGGTTCACCTACACCTCCTTCACGTCAGCCGACGCCGCCCCCCAATTCACCTCCGGCGGGTAAGCAGACGCCGCCCCCCAGTCCACCTCCGGCGAAGAAGCAGCCGCCCCAGCAAAGAAGAAGAAGCAGTCCCGGACTATTAACCCGGACCCTTATGTACCTAGGACCACAAAGATACCGGAGCCATCACCGAAGCCTCTCACCCCGAGACCTTATGACCTTAGTGTGGAGGAAAATGCAGCGGTCGTGGCTGCTCGAAGATGAGAAATGGCAGGCGGACTGCAAGAAGAAAAGAGAGCCCGAGCCCAAGCGTATATTCCGACAAGCGTAAGAAGTGGGCTAAGTCATTTTTGACCGAACCGTCCCAAGCCGCGAAGAATCCGCTCGACTACTATTCACATGAACTTCGTAGGCAAGCATTCATCTTGAAGGAGAAGCAAGAGTTGGCGGAGAAGCAGGAGAAGAAAGCCTCTCATAGTGAAAGTAAAAAGAGGGGAAACAAGTTGCCCAGCTCGGGGAACAGAGTAAACAATCCATCGCCCCTCTCATAGTGAAAGCCGCCGGTCCGGATGACCCCGAAATCATAGCAGCTGCGGCAAGACAGGATTGATCAGTAGCGAGTGCCATAGAACAAGCGGCCAACTTAGGTCCGACTCTTCGTGCAAGTGTTAGGCCTTGATGAGGCAACAATGAAGGACGTAGTAATTACATATGTGTCGAATGGGCCTCTCGTCGAGCCTCGCGCGAGAAAAGGATCTACCTCCACAAATGACAGAGTCCGCTAAATTGGTACAAGGCTTACATAAAATTAAAAACGCCAAAGACTATATTTATGCGGAAGTTAGACCCGAGCATCACTTCAAACATTACTATGTACAAATTCATCGGAGTGAATTGTTCCAGCTTTTCAATCTGCGCGAGCTCGACAAATCTATCATCGGTTGCTACGTTCGTAAGTGATTTATTTCTACCCCATCTCGTTCATTGCTCGCACTATATATATATATATATATATATATATTGTCCTAATTAACTATCTTGTTGTGTATGCGGAATGAAGAAGCGGGAATGCATAATAAGGAACATCCATGATGTTGGGTTCATTGACCCACATATCGTTAATTCATATGTGTTACAACATTTTCCCGCCGACATGGAGGCCGACCTGTGGATGTTTTTTTCAAGCCAGGAACTCAAAAGTGATATTCTATTTCCTTACCATTTTGGGTGAGTGTTTCTGTCTTGAGCACATTCTCTTTTGTTTACTCTAATCGATGAGTTAATTATGCATGACTATGCATGTATCGTGTCCGCAGGTTCCACTCGGATTCCGCTAGTAATTCAATTTCACGACCCACGCTCTCATCCACGACTCTCTGAATATGAATGCAAAGCTTTGGGCCGACTTGAGAAAAATGATGCAGTAGTAATTATATATTTTCATTCACTTGCGCTCTATATCGATCGGCCTATTTTGTTCATTTCCTAATATCAAGTAACTAATAACTCTCTTGTTCATTTAATTTTCTTTGCCTCGTAGGGTTTGGACACGGTTCGTAAACACAAAGGTCGGTGAATTCAAAAAAGAGCTACAAGTGGAAAAGGGTAGTGTCTCGCGATCGGAGATATTCAGCCAAAGGGGACCAATCTATGTGGATACTATGTTTGTGAGATGATCCGGAGATACACCTCCGAGCGGATTTCGTGTCGAAAAACATTAGCAGGAATAACCTTCGGAAGACGCTTAGTCTAGAAGCTCGCTTCCGACCAATCCAAGAGGAACTAGCCGGATGGATCGCGAAGCAAGTCATCGATCCTATAGGAGAACACTATGTAGAGGACGTAGAACTTCATATGCGAGAAATCATATGTATGGAAACTAGTTCAAAATTGTATATGGTCATCGATATTGAATATATATTGTCAATTCCTCTTGAATTCTTTTTGGTTCTAATTTCAAATTTGTTTGAAATTGTACGTTCATATGCATGTATATGTAGTACCGTAGAATATGTGAAACTCCTTCAAAATTAAAATAAAACAGAAAAGAAAATAAAACAATACAAACTAAAAAGAAACCAGGTTTAGGGGGGGGCTAAAACCCTAAACCTGCAGGCGGCCTTTAGTCGCGGTTGGCCGAGAGAACCGCGACTAAAGGTCCTCCGCCCCGAAGGAGTGCTGGCGGCCACGTGGAGGCGCCTTTAGTCGCGGTTCGTAAGGAACCGCGACTAAAGGGGGGTGGGCTTTAGTCGCGCTTGCTTGGTCGCGGTTGCGCAACCGCGACCAATGGCAGTTGCGAACCGCGACCGAAGCCCTTTTTTCCACCAGTGATTAGCAACACGATGCTAAAAGTAAATATTTCTTTCCTCCTAAAAGAATAACATCCACGCACGTGTGTACATATGACGGTGCGATATGCAAAAAAGATCCTCCCTAAACCATAAACCCTAACCCTAAACCATAAACCCTAGTTAACCCTAACCCTAAACCCTAATAATAAACCAAGAGGTTATATAATAGATATTAATTATCTCTCTATATACGGTGGGACTATACTACAACCCTTAATTAAGAGGTTGTATAATAGCTATTAATTATACAAACCCCTCGCTAATTAAAGACATTCTAAACCTGACTCACCCACTCAATTGATAATTAAACCCACCTCCGCCAGTATAAATAACTATCCTCATCCATACCCCACACCCACCGCAGCCTGCCTCCTGCCAACCTCACCCACCCTGCTTTCCGCTGACCCACACACCCCCACTACTGTATTCCGACTCCACAGGTACCCTACCACACCTCCCGCCATGACCCCACCCCGACCCACGTACCTCTTGTGCTAACTCAATCCCAACACCACATTTTGCTAAACCCACCACAAACCCTTCCTTGCACACCGACCCGCCCACCTCCCGGTGACACCATTCGACCTTCCACCGACCCTAGACCACCCACCTACCGTCGACCCCACACACCCTACCTCGGCCACCCCGTCGACCCCAACCATCCCACCTTCCGTTAACCCCACCCTACCTCCCGCCGACCACCACACATCCCATATATCTCCCGCTAACCCCGCCCAACCTGCCTTTCGTGGACCACGTACATGTTTTATAGACTCTGGTATAGTTGGACCCCACACACCAACACAAATTAAATCCCACCACACACCTCACCCGCCAACCCCATACACCATGCCACACATTCCATGCATGGAGACCCCACACCACCTCAACTCTCTCTGTTCCACCCCACCTTCCGTCAACCCGACACACCAACTTTCTAGAAGTTAATTCATTCCATTTTTTAGGAAAGTTCACTTTATTTTTTTTTTGAAATTTCCCTTCATTTTTGGGAAGTTCACTTCACTGTTTTGGAAGTTCACTTCATTTTTTCTGAATTTCACTTTTCATTTTCTGATTGCGCTGTCCATGTTTTCGAAGTTCACTTTTTTTTTGGAAGTTCATTTTTTCTTTTTTGAAGTTAACTTAATATTTTTGGAAGTTCACTTCAATTTTTTGGAAGTTCTCTCAATTTTTTGGGAAGTTAACTTCATTTGTTCGAAGTTCACTACATTTTTGAAACTTCACTATTTTTTTGGAAGTTCTTTTTTTTTCAAAAGTTAAGCATCAATTTTTGGAAGTTCACTATTTTTTTGGAACTTCATTATATTTTTTCCAAGTTCACTTAATTTTATGTGCAAGTTTGCTTCATTTTTGGAGATTAACTTATTTTGGAGGTTCATATTTTTTTGGAATATATTCATATCTATTTTTTTGGAAGCTTACATTAACTATTTTTAAGGAATATATTACGAAAACCACACATGAGGGCTGCATGAACTTTGGCACGTGCAAATAAAAGAGAATACATAAGTGAGTATTTAGTGTCCTATACTATTCAAAAATCATTTTTTTGCGTGTAGGTCGTCTATTGTCATATTTTCGGATGAAACTTCACAGACACACAAGATATTATATAGGAGTATAACACTATCTAGGCCCATGCATGGTTTTATTTTAGATTTTTTGAAAACTGGTAAGTGCGAACATAAAAAAAATGTCTTCTGTTACTACCAATTTGCGGAGTGTTTGACCATTTGCACGCGGCACGGCAGATGTAAAAGGAGGAGATTTCTTTTACCCGCGCGCGACCATTTGCATGCGGCACGGCAGATGTAAAAGGAGGAGATTTTTTTACCAATGGTACTACGGCATATAAAAATGGTAAGTAAAACTAAATTTCCTCGTAGTGCAGGTCGCAATGGAGTACTCTAGTGAGCATAGACTTGACTCGTCGTGTTCATGCCTGTCAAGCCCTAGTAAACAGTGGAATGGCCCGTCGTATCATCCGTTGCCGACCGACAAAGAAGCCGCCCTCTGTCAGTTATTTGCTTCTGCCTCGTGCATAGAGAGAACAGAGAACAAAATCTTAAGCGGTTCTAAGCATTTTCCCCTTTTTTTGCATTAACCGCCCAGTAGCCTCTCTCCGGCTTACCCCCGCCGTTCGGTGTTCCGCTTGCACGCCGCTCCGCCGTCTTCACATCATCGGTCTAGCTATCCATCCAAGGTTCAAACTCGCGGCGCCGCTCGTACGCGTCCCGCAACATCTCCACAACCTTCGAGCTCGCAGCAGCGCTACCGGCGCTAGGCAAGCCTCACCTTCCTCAGCTGACCGGGCCAAAAACCCCATTATCTGCGGCTGGTCGACCATGGACGACGACGGAGGAGCCAACCGTGTCCGCGACTGGTTGGAGATGATGGATCACATTCTTGAGGTAATCTATTCTCTATCCGGCCCGATGTGCATGTCCCATATGTCCTATGCCGTCCCAGATCTGCACATTTCCTTGACACGGCTTGCGTCGCGAATCCCGCGATGTTGCCCCTTTGATCTTCCTTGTCTACTGCACACCAATCCGTGTACTTGGCCAAATGATAAAAGTGGTGATGGAAACAAAGTGACAGAAGTCACCTTGATGCCGCTAGATCATCCTTCTGAGCCAGCGCGCATCATACTCCCAGAGAGCGATTGCCACTGGGTTGGTTACAAGCGCCACTGGATAGCCGTGGTTTGTCGCGATAATCCGGTGCAGTGGTATTTGGTGAATTTGTACTCATGTACCAGGATTCCGATCCCGTCAATCCAAACTGCATAGTTTGAGAAACCACCATATTATGGGCCATTCACGTTTACACATGATTTCGCAATCACCAAACTGTGGAAGATTCATATGGCCGAGGCTCGTGAGTTCATCAACGGCAGGTGGATCTACAAGCTCATTGCCGTGTTCAGTCGTTTCATTGCCATACTTGCGACAGATCCTTGTTTTACTGGAAAGTCCAATAAGTGGACTGTCCTTACAAACACAAGTCTCACCCCGCGAGAGTATGTTGACGCTGCATGGAACTATGAGCGCATCTTCGCGGTCACAGCCTATACTGGCGATGTATTTGTGTGGGAACTACGTTCATACGGTTAGTTCGATATATACCACTACCAATGCGTAGTTCCTCGTTCTGGTAATGTGATAGTAAAACCATCTAACTTCATATTATTCTTTGGTTTTGCTGTGTGGTTTGGGCAGGATGGACAGCTAATCCACTGGTATTGGGGGCCCCAGTAATAAATGATGATGGAGACGCTGACGGCCAACTCAATGGTCGCCTAGATTATCGCCGCTGGTTCCCTGGCTTTGGCATTTCTTGATCATAATCACCATCCATCACTGATATGGATACATATCCGGGGCACTCTAGCCAATGCGAAAGACGATACTCTTTATTTCCCTCGCGGAGATTGACATTTTATCCATCTCTTCGGTGCTATGTTTTCGAAATGCCAGATTTGGACGAAGAATTCCAAGGGCCTGACCAGCCGTCGGGGTGGGTTCAGGTAGAGGGCCTCGGAGCTGATTCTCTCTTCCTGGGTTTGAACCACCCCTTAATGGGCAATCTTTCTGAAGATTTGGATTTGGTGGGGAAGTCAAGTTGGGTCTACATTTTGGATGATCGGGTAACTCTCAGAAGACATGCAGAAGCCTATTGGATCGGGCTGCACATTTCTAATGTACAACAACCAGTGGGAAGGTTCTTCAAGTACAACATGCAGACATGGGGAAGCACACAGACGCCGATGTGGGTCGTGCCTCGTGTGGCGATGAAGAATCGAATAGGATGATGTTTGCTAATAAGGTTCCACTTGTTCCAGCATAGCAATTGCTCTTCTTAGTTAGTGGCATGTTCTATCTGGTTGCAAAACTTGTGTTAGTACTTTTCATTTTGTTTTGGGTACTCCTATTGTAACTATTTCGCACTACTTGGTGTTTGACACCTGAACTGAAGATATGTTGTTTGAAGTCCCTGCGTGGACGTAATCTTGTAATGTTGCAGTTAACTGGTGCTGTAGTTTTCATTTCACGTCTTATGGCTGAACTGGTATCCTGTCAGGTCTAATCAGACATGTTGCATTCAGAAAAAAGCAGGGCCATTTAGGGTCTTCTATCAACAATAATAAACCTGAATCAGGAGACTTCGAATAATAAACCTGAATTAGGAGACTTCGAATAAAGCTCCTGGCCAAGCTGCAAGATCGTCCACTTTAAACGTTAGACGAAATGTAGCTTTCTTTTCTAGGCAGTTCTGTTGATCAGACATTCAGACTCCGTGTGGCCTCACCTAGCTATGTTTAGAATAAAAATCACAACTAAAAGATGTACAACCATCTCATGGGCTAGGTCCTTCCACATAGAGGTAGCCCAACTTCAGCCCATGAGGTCCAACCCACTTGTACCGTAGATTGCCTCATTGAGACAGCTAGCAGAGGCGGACCCACCTGTCTGAAATGTCTCCAAATATAGCATTCATATTGGCGGGGTGCTAGAAATTTTGAAACTGAGGAAATGTCCCTTCTACCCATCAGTCCCATAGTTGTAACATCTGAACCTGGTATCTGAGGACAAGGGTATTCTAGGACTTGTTACCCAATGCGACCATAACCTGCGCCTAGCCGAAATGTACAAAGTTTTCCCCCAATCGAACGATGAACGAACCCTAGATCGGCCTCCGCCTCCGCCTCCCCCCTCCGGCTATATCCACCATCGCCGTTAGCCTACCTCTCTGTCCCTCTCGCCGTACACATCGTTGCTACGCTATTGTTACATGTGGCCGTCCATTGTCCCGGCAACGCCCGCTAGTGCAGTTCCTGTCCATCTCCGATAGGAGATCTATGCGCATCGATAGTCCAACAATGGTGATACTATATTTTTTTGGCTCCGAGTTTTTTCTATTGTTTCTAGATGTTAGCGGTTGTTTTGCCAATTTGCTATGGACTAGCTAGTTGATTGTTCAACTGCGCTTATATAGAAACTTTGAGTAGTTAGTTTGTTATGGCAGGCACCGTTTCAGCCTACCTGCTGACTGATTCTGATGTACTTTTTTTTGGTTTCTCTACGAGTAGCGTCGTCTCAGTCCGCTTCAGTGAATAGATCGAGAGGAATACCCTCCTTTCTTAGCTGCGAGAGGAATCTCTGTGAGCAGCGTTTATATGTTCCCTTTTGTGTTCTATAAAACTAGGGATAAAACTATTGGAAATTGATATTAGGGGCTTGTTTGATTTGTAGGAATTACATACGATTCTCAAAGGATTTTATTCCTATGGGTTTTTTGTTCCCTAAATTGCCGTTTGATTTGTAGGAATAGAGCATGTAGGATTATTTCCTACCAACTTGTCCTAGCCTATTCATGTAGGAAACTTTTCATTAGGTGAGAGCTCTTGAAAAAATTTCTACGCTAGCTGAGTGAGTAACTGCTAGTTTTTTAAAGATCCAACTTGAAGTACTAATATTATAATTATTGATAGTTCCTCTGTTTTTTCTAGGCTGCTATCAAACAACAACTCCTATGAATCATTCCCATAGGATTTAATGGGACATGCCATACCAATCATAAATTTTTCATATCCCTCTATTTTTCCTACCCTATGAATCAAACAAGCCCTAAGTTGTGCCGAAATAGTCTTTTTCGCTGAAAGAACTACCTGGTAGATCATGTTTTAGTTGATTTGTAGTCCCAAACACGAGTGTTTCTGCTTGATTTCTTCCTTTTGTTCGTTACTCACAGACACATAATATAGGTTTCAAGCAAGCTTCCCATATAAACAGCTAGTACAAGGGGACTCTGATCAACGAAGGGCAGCAAGAGAATAGTGGCATCTCAGACACCTGAAGGTGATAATGATCTTGCACTCTCATCACAAGATGTGCCCAAGGCCTTCGCTGCTCTCTCGACAGCTAAGGTGTAGTTCCTTCATTCCCACTTGCCTTGTCATATCTATATTTGATTGCGGAAGCCAATTAATTGTTGTCCTGCTCGCTTCAAATTGACCCATGTTGTGATTCTTACTAGGGGACGAAGAAACCTACTGCCAGCAACAACAGTAGGGCTAACCAGAAGCCTCCAGATGGAATCTCGATGACAAAGGATTAACTTGTCAATGCCTACAAATTGTAGACTAGGGTTTTGCTAGAAGTAGAGGGCAAGTAGATCTCGAAGGTTTAGGCGAAAAGTACTCGACGATTGTGAAAACTAAGGTTATGTTGACAGTAAATTCGATCCTTTCTGTCCCTCGACTCCCCTTATATAGGAGGTGGAGCCGAGGGTTTCGTATTGTACAAGTTGCTGCAGTCCGGGACGGTTTCTAACTCATCCCGCCGGATTACAAATAACACTTCCTATTACAACTCTAGCTTTCCTTAGTACATCTTGGGCTTCCGAATCTTCTTATTCTTCGGGTAGTGAACCTTCGGTAAATCCCGGGTACTATCTATGGCAGGCCCATTTGGGGTGCCTATGTCAGTAGCCCCCGAGATTTTGCTTGAATCGTAGAGTCAGGGAAAATCTCTCCCGTTTATTTTTGTTCGAGAGCTTTTATTTATGCTTATTCACATAAAATTCTATATTGTACAGGGATAATGGTAGTTGGGGCTAGTTCATCTGACGGATCAGGTACTAGTTAACTGCTCTAGTGGCAATCCGCAAAAACCTACTTCAAGATCACGTCCCCGGACATGATCTCGGGATACTGGTGTAAACTTCGACGAGTGCCGCTTAAGGTCTTACCATTCCGTCGAGTCCCAGTCAAATTTATCGGGTACCTAACGCGTCCGTTAGGATTTTTCTTCGTATCTGTTGATACGGATAAAAGTGGCAGAGCGCAGTCTTTGGCGATGCCACGCCCAACAGAACGGATCTGGGGTCTTACCTTCGCATATTTGCGGCATTCAGAAATTGATCGCAACTTTGGCGTTCTGAGAATATATTGTCGAGTGCTTTTCGCCTTTGGAATAGCACATTTTATTGAGTCATATTTGATGACTTTATTTTGTCTTCCCGATGGGAGTATATGTAGAGTTATTTGTGTAACTCGAAATATACTCACTTCTTTTTCTCTATTTCTGATCAAATTTATCGGGCACGCGAACAGCGTTCCCGATGGGAGTAGCCCCCGAGGCTACAGCCAAGAACTTGTGCTTGGGTGTAGGCTCCACAGATCTGCATTCTTTGCCGCTATATTTATGATCCTTCTCGGTATTTTTATATTTATCGGGTGCGCGACCAGCGCTCCCGATGGGAGTAGCCCCCGAGGCTATGAACAAATTCTTGGATTTGGTCATAGGCTCTCGCCATTTCTATATTGTCATACTCGAAATTTTCTATTTTTCCAAAGTAGCCCCCGAGCATTTGGGCAAAAACTTGTGTTTGATCAAAGGCTCCAGAAGTATTCAAATGATTTGTCCTATCGCCATTCTCTCTTTTTTTTTTTTTTTTTTTTTCTTGTCGACAAACTGTCCCTTGTCGAAATCTCTTCACCTCTATGAATAGTCGAAATTTTTCTGCTTTGTGGGTCCATTTTTCTCACCACGTTGACACGTCGTGCAAGTGGGGGACACACGTCCTCCGCTTTTCCTGGCGCACGTTCTGTAACCTCGTCAATGTTGAAATACTAATTTGCCCTTGTTGCCACGTGGTAATCATCTCCTGCATTCTTTCTTCATCCAACGGTTCCGTCGCTTCACCGCACCTCTATATAAGATCCCCTTCTTCTTCCTTGAGCACTTCCGCTCGCGCCGTTCTCTGCTCTCCTCTGCGAAATCTCCCCTTGCGCTCCACTGCTCCCAAAGCTTTTCTCTTCGCAGCTGTTCTTCATTGCCATTGTTGATGCCACCGCGTCGTCTAACCAGGCACAGCACTCCTGATTCTTCCATGGCCGCCGCGGATCTAGGAACTGCGGAGTGGGAGAGGTCCAAGGTCACAAACCAAGACCTGAATCTCCTGAAGAAACTGGGAATCACCACGAAACCCAAAGCGGTTTGCTTCCCCAGCGAAGAAAGCTACCCAGCCCCTCCAATGGGGTACCGGGTAAGTTTTGTCGACCATCTCATCCGTGGTTTATCCACCCCCATTCATCCTTTTCTCCGTGGATTACTCTTTGTCTACGGTCTCCAGCTTCACCACCTCACGCCAAACTCGATCCTCCACATTTCCATTTTCATTACTCTTTGCGAAGCCTTCCTTGGCGTTTCGCCCAATTTGGCGCTTTGGAAGCGCATTTTCTTCTGTCGCCGCAATGGTTCTCCCAATGTCGCCTATAATATAGGCGGCGTTGTTATCTCTATTCGCTCCACCGCCAACTACTTCCACGTCAAGCTCCCTGACTCCGTTCAAGGTTGGCGCAAGAGGTGGTTGTACATTCGTGAAGAAAACCATGGATGCGCAGAGGACAACATTCCTCCATTTGATGGTGCCGAGAAAATTCTTCGTCGCCGTTCCTGGGATGCAGAGGCTACCGAAGAAGAAAAAACTTCGACTGAGGCCCTGATGACTCGCATCCATGAGTTGCAAAATACTCGCGGCAAAGAATTGTCAGGTATCCAGATTATCGTATATTTCCTTAAGAATAGAGTTCAGCCTCTTCAGGCTCGCAAATTCCCTCTCTGGAAATATGCTGGCGACGAAGACGTGGATCGGCTGTCGGTGGATTTGGAAGTCAAGGACTTGGAAAAGCTTGTCCGAAAAATCACCTCCCTTAGCAAAAAAGATTCCATCCCTTCTTCTTGTCGCGTGAAACCATTCAGCGCCGCCCATGCACTTCCTAAGGTAAACATTGTCGCGTAATTTCTTATTGCTTTGCTTTTTTTGCATTGTTTGCTTCGTTCTGATATCCTTCCCTTTTTTTTTTTTTTTTTTTTTTTTTTTGGACAGAATCATCCAAATCTTGTTTCACTTCCTCCTCTTCCTGAAGGTGGGGAAGTCGAAGAAAGGACCGTTATCTCTAATGATAACCAAGAGGCCTCCTCTTTTGTGAATGAACCCGCAGATTCTCGAAAATCTGCGGGATCTGATGAAAAAGATGCTGCCTCTGAAGACACTACATCGGCCCAATCTCCTCCTCCTGCTGTTTCTCCAAAGAACAAAAGGAAAAGGGGTGATGTCGAAGATTCCGGGACTTCTAAACCCGAAGAAACTGCTCCTTTACCGCAAAAGGCAGCTTATGACCCATATCTTGCGAGTATCATCAGTTCGTAAGTTCCCTCTTTTATTTTCCTATTCGAAGAATTTTTGCTTGCCTTGCTTTTTACACTGCCACCCTTTTGCAATAGTGATGATGACGAGGAAACGCCAGCTTTGGATGTGGCTGCTCGAACGAGTATGTCACGTACCCTAGTTATTTCAGAGCCACAAGTTGAGGGAGAGGAATCCTCGCCTCCTCAACAAAACATCGGCGCTTCTACTCCTCCTTCGAGCCCCCGAGCCTCTTCACCGAAAAGGGGAAGGACGGAGATTGTCTCGGAGCCTACTCCCCAATTGAGTAGCTCTTCGAACCTTCTCATGGAGGATGTAAGTTCTTTACTTTTTTGTCAGTGTTTATGTTTTCTTTGTTTGCTTCTGTGTATCACCATATTTTTCTCATACTCCCATTCTCTCTTTGTCCTCTTGCTTTTATAGCCTGTGATCAAGGATCTTCTTCGCATCGGTGCCCAATTTGTTGGGTACCGTGAATATGCGAGTAAAACTGAAAGTAATACTCTGCTCCTTTTTCCCTCTGTTCTTTTTGTTCCTTCTTTGTTGTCGAAATTTGTAACTATATTTATCTTCTATTGTAGAAAAACTGGCGGAAGCCAATGAGCGTGCCAACACACTTGCTCTGCAATTAGAGCAGAGTGAAAAGGCTCGCAAAAAGGCTGAGTTAGATGCTGTTGACGCGCGAGCAGAAGCTGATAAAGCCAAGGCTGATGCTGCTGGTGTCGAAGATCTTAGAAAGAGGCTTCACACCGCTGAAACTTCCCTGGGCGATCACATAGCCGCCCAGTCTGCTCGCGAGGAGGCGATCCTTAAGCGTTTAACGACGCAGAGTCGCCGCTTCGTAGGTAAGTACCACTCATTATTCTTTTGTATTTCCTTCTCTGCACTCGTTTGTTGCTCAATTTTTTCTTTCTTGACAGCTAGAACAGCTCAAGAATTTCAACTTGACGAACCCGCCAATGATCCTCTGCTTGACGCTCTGTCATTCCTCGAGGTTCATGGATCAGAAGCACGCGAAGGCATCGACCAGGCTAAAGCAGGGTTGTCGCGGCTTTTTCCTTATTTCTTCCCAAAGAAAGAGGAACCCGCAACTTTCCTTAACCTCGCCAAGTGCTTCAATCCATCAGAAGATCTTGGGTTAAGGGTGCGCCATGAGAATATGAAGGTTGCCGTGGAAAATACTGTCGCCTTGGTTGCTGATAGCCAGCAGTCTATCGACTGGTCGAAAGTTGGCGACACTGATCAGATAGAACAGTCAAGGTGGAGGTCTTTGATCAAGGCAGCTAAGCCCAACACGAGGAAAATCCTGGCTTATATCGGGATCAAGCCATCTTCGACTCCTAGCTCATCAAAGCCGGAGGTCTAGTTAAATGCCTCTTTGCTTTTTCTTTTTAGCATACCTCTTTCTTTTGGCCTTGTCGCCGTAGTGTTATTGGCGAGAACTGCTTCAGTATCCCTCTAGAAGGTCCTTCTTTTGTAATAGACATGTATATATTATGGAGATGAATGGAGATCTATCTTTGCTCAGTGATTGATGTCGAAATATCTTCTTTTTGCCAGTTAATTTTTGACAATTATACACCCGCTACTGGTCCTTCCAATATTTCGCCTTCTTCTCACACAAGGAGAACTCCTGCTGATGCTTCACCTGCCGAAGATTCCTTGCCGCAAGAATTGAATGAACTTCGGCACCAACTTCAGTGCGTTAAGAAGCAATCACTTGTGCTGATGGAGAAGTCTCGTAAATCATCTGAAGCCGAGAAAATTGCACTCCAACAAGCGCAAACTGCCATTGCTGAAAAGGACTCTGCAGTTGCTGAAGTTGCTGCAGCTGCGTCTCGAGAAGATTCTATGCTCCAACTCCTGATAGATGCTAGCTTGGATATGGCAGGCATGTTTCATTATCTTTGTCGTGCTTCTTTTTCTTTTGCTGCTTACCTCCTTATTACCTACTGACCTGTTGTGAAAAACAATAGGTGCCTTTTTGGATACTGCTGCTGAAGATGAACGTGTCGAGGCTCGTTCTAATGTCCTTCTTCGGCTTGCACGTGGTCATGGGTCGACTTTTTGGGGTACACCTGAACGGACTCGCCAAATCGTGAGGTTTCAAGATCGCGCGCTTCAGGTTCGCGGGTATCTTGACTTTTGTACCAAAACCCTCTCTATGGTGTATAACTCTATGTTTCCTCGGAATATTCAACCAAAAACTCTTCCCGAGTTAATGGAGAAGTTCAAGGATGCTCATAGGATCCATCACTTTGTCAGAGCTCAACTGGTAGCTGGCGCCAGATTTGCCCTCATAATGCTTCAGATCTGCCATTCAAAACTTGATCTGACCCAAGTTGTTGAGAAGGTTCACGAGAAGGTTCGGCGCCGAAGAGTTGGTATTGATCGTATTAACACGAAGGTTTCACCCATAGCCGAAGAAATGATTGAAGACCTCCTTCGGATGGATGCCGACTTTTTTGCAGATGGTCATTATGCTGATTTTCTTGGTGCTGCTCCTGAGGAAAACAGAGTTACTCTTGACGATGTATTGAATCAAGGCTAATTACTTTCCTTTGGTAGATAATTTTCTTTTTGTGAATCATGGTTGTGATTCTATTGTGAAGCAAACAGTATATTTCTATATTTGTCTAGCCCCCGAGTATTTTCGGTGGCTATCCGCTGTATTTGTATGATGCGAGGTTTTTTTTTTAACCAAGGCAAGATAATATACACTGTACTATTTTTGTGTGTGTAAGCCCCCGAGTCTTTTATTGATCATTATTTTGTCTATATCTCTTTTTGTTTTGGCGAGGTATTTTTACCAAGGCCGGATGCTTCTTTTGCATTTGTCGATACTGTGTTTATATATATATATTGTATCATGTAGGGGAAAACCCCTGATCTTGTCGAGAAGAAAATATATAATTCCACTATCTTTATTTTATTGCAGCACCACGAGCCCGCCTCATTAAAAACCTTTCCCGGCCCCACTCGGTGCCCCGAAAAAGGAAAAGAGTGCGTCTGAAAACTCGTGGGCGTTTCAGTACATTGAAGCTTTACAAAGGAGGACTATATTTTCGACACCTAGGCGTAGAAACGCCTAAGCTGTGCCACGTTCCAGGGATTTGGCTCGTCAATCCCTGTCTTCTTGTCTTTGATTCTGTATGCTCCTCCTTCTATTACTTCTGTGACGATGTATGGTCCTAGCCACGGTGACTCGAGTTTTTCATGGCTTTTTTGATTTAGTCGTAAAACCAGGTCACCAACTTGGAAAGATCTTGGCCGCAATCGTCGACTGTGATAGTTTTTTAGGTCCTGCTGATATTTGGCTACTCGCGACAGGACTTCGTCTCGAGCTTCATCGAGTGCGTCAACATCATCTTCCAAAGCTTTTCTCGAAGTTTCTTCGTCATATTCTGCGACTCGTGGAGAATCGTGCTCTATTTCTATCGGCAAGACTGCTTCGGCTCCGTGGACCAGAAAGAACGGTGTTTCCTGCGTCGCTGTATTTGGTGTTGTTCGAATACTCCACAAAACACTTGGTAGCTCCTCTGGCCAAGTATGCCTAGCTTTTTCCAAAGGTCCTAGCAGGCGCTTCTTGATGCCGTTGCAGATGATGCCATTGGCCTTTTCGACTTGACCATTGGTCTGTGGATGTGCGACAGATGCAAAACTTAATTTTATGCCCACTTCTGCGCAATATGCTTTGAACTCCTTGGAAGTAAAGTTACTGCCGTTGTACGCGTGATGATGCTGTGAGGTACTCCAAAGCGAAAGACGATGCTCTTCACAAATTTTATTGCGGATGCTGCATCTGGTGAGTTTATTGGCTTCGCCTCTATCCACTTGGTAAATTTGTCGACAGCCACCAGCAAGTACTCATATCCTCCTGGTGAAGCTTTGTGCAACTTACCCACCATGTCGAGACCCCATTGAGCAAAGGGCCAAGATAATGGTATTGGCATAAGTTCCGCTGCTGGTGAGTGAGGTCTTGCCGCAAATCTTTGACACGCGTCGCAAGTACGCACTATTTCCTTTGCATCCTCAATTGCTGTGAGCCAGTAAAATCCTGCTCTGAAAACCTTAGCCACAATAGCTCTGCTACTCGCGTGGTGCCCACATATTCCTTCATGCACGTCCTTTAAGATGATCCTTCCTTCTTCGGGTGTAACGCACCGTTGTAGCACACCCGAGATACTGCGTTTGTACAGCTCTCCTTTTACCACCGTGAAGGCTTTGGATCTCCTAATTATTCGCCTTGCTTCGACTGGATCGTCGGGTATGGTTTTCCTTAGGATATATGATATGTACGCCTGCATCCATGGAATTTGCACCATCATGACTAGATCTTGCTCTTCTTCTTCTTCTGCTATGTCTTTGGCGATACTCGAAGGTTTCTCTTTTTTCTCCTTTATTTTTGCTGGTTTTGTTGATCTCTCGCTAATCTCTTCCCAGAACACACCTGGAGGGATTGCGAGGCATTGTGACCCGATGTTTGCGAGAACGTCGGCTTCATCGTTACTCATCCTGCTAATGTGGTTTACTTCACAACCATCGAATAGCTTCTCCAGCTCATTGTACACCTCCTTGTATGCTATCATACTTTCGTTGACTGCGTCGCATTGGTTCATTACTTGCTGTGCTACCAACTGCGAGTCGCCGAAAATTTTCAGTCGGGTTGCACCGCAAGCTTTCGCCATCTTCATTCCGTGTATGAGAGCTTCATATTCTGCTTCATTGTTAGATGCGTTTGGAAACGTCATCCGCAGAACATACTTTAACTTGTCGCCTTCAGGTGAGACTAATATCACGCCTGCTCCAGCACCTTCCAATCTCTTGGATCCGTCGAAGTTCATGGTCCAAGTCCTCGATAAATCTGGGGGTCCCGTGTTTTGTAGCTCCATCCACTCTGCAATGAAATCTGGTAAGACCTGCGACTTTATTGCTTTTCTTTTTTCATACGTGATATCCCGAGGGGAAAGTTCTATTCCCCAAAGGGAGACACGACCCGTAGCTTCTGGGTTGTTCAGTATATTTGATAAGGGAGCTTCATTGACCACTATTATCGGGTGAGCCGAAAAATAGTGCCGCGAGTTTTCTTGCTGTCGTGAATACTCCATATGCTAGCTTTTGATATTGCGGGTACCGCTGTTTTGACGGCGGCGATGTTCGCTGATGAAATATACTGGCCTTTGAACTCCATGAAGCTTGCCTTCTTCTTCCCTTTCGACTACTAAGGCCGTGCTGACCACCTGAGGTGTGGCTGCAATGTACAAGAGGAGAGGTTCTTTCTCTTTTGGCGCCACCAATATCGGTGGTGTCGAAATTGCTCGCTTGAGATTCTCGAAAGCTCTGTCTGCTTCCTCGTTCCATTGAAATTTTTCCCCTTGCTTGATCAACGCATAAAACGGCAGCGCCTTTTCTCCTAGCCTGGCGACGAATCTGCTAAAAGCTGCGACTCGCCCCGTTAGCTTGTTGTATTTCTTTCAACTTTGTTGGTTTTCTCATAGTAACGATGGCTCTGTATTTTTCGGGATTAGCTTCAATCCCCTTCGTCGATACTAAGAACCCGAGAAGTTCTCCTGCGGGAACTCCAAAAGAGCACTTTGTTGGGTTCAGCTTGAGGCAGAACTTGTCGAGGTTGTCGAAGGTTTCCTTCAAATCTTCGATCAACGTTGACCCTTTCTTTGATGTTATTACGACATCGTCGATGTAGACTTGTACATTTTTCCCGATCTGTGTTGCTAGACACTTCTGCATCATCCGCTGATATGTTGCTCCCGCGTTTTTCAGACCAAAGGGCATTGTTTTGTAACAAAACACGCCATAAGGTGTGATGAACGCTGTTTTGGCTTCATCTTCTTCTTTTAATCTGATCTGGTTATAACCAGAATATGCGTCCAGGAAGGAAAGACGTTCGCATCCTGCCGTGGAGTCGATGATTTGATCGATCCTTGGGAGGGGAAAGTGATCCTTGGGACAATGTTTATTGAGACACGTGAAGTCGACGCACATGCGAAGGACTATTGTGTGTTTCTTCGGCACCATCACTGGGTTAGCTACCCATGTGGCTTCTGTAGATATTTCTCTCGATGAACCCGGCATCTTTGAGTCGATCTATTTCTGATAACATGGCTTTGCGGCTAGGTTCCGAAAAACGCCGCAAAGGTTGCTTTATCGGTCGTGCGAGAGGATCCAAATTGAGGTGGTGCTCGGCAAGTTCCCTGGGTACTCCTGGCATGTCGGCTGGACACCATGCAAAGATTTTCCAGTGCTCACGGAGGAACTCGACGAGCGCGCTTTCCTATGCGACATCCATGTTTGCGGCAATGGACGTCGTTTTCTTTGGATCTGTCGGGTGGATCTGTACCTCTTTTGAATCTTTGTTTATATTGAAAGTTGGCTCCTTAGAAGGTCTTCCTACCTCGGGCAGCACATCATAATCGGTGAACCTAGGTGCCGCATATTCCGCTTGCATCCCGAAAGTTTCGACGGTCGATGAAAATCCTTGTCGCATTTATCTGGACCAGTGCAAAGCTTCCTTTGATTGTGATAGGTCCCTTAGGCCCAGGCAACCTCCACAACAAATATGTATAATGCGGCACTGCCATGAACCTGGCGTACACTGGTCGTCCCAACAAAGCGTGATATTGCGACGGGAAATCCACCACTTCAAACTCTAAATTCTCTATCCTGTAGTTTTCTCTGGTTCCAAACTGAACGTCGAGGTTGATCTTGCCCAATGGGTAACTTGGCTTCTCTGGTGTAATCCCGTGGAAGCGTGTGTCAGTTGGCTTCAGATTTGCTAGGGATATGTTCATCTTCCTCAATGTATCTGCGTACATGAGGTTTAAGCTGCTGCCGCCATCTATGAAAACTCTCGACACGTCGAAACCAGCGATTACAGCGGGTAAGATGAGCGCCGATTGCCCTGGTCGAGGAACTTGCTGCGGATGATCTGCGATTGTGAAGCCAATGTCTTGCCCCGACCAATTTAAGTACTCGACTGTTGGTGGAGGCATCTTCTCTGCCATGAACACTTGTCGAGATATTACTTTCTGCGCCCTGTTGGACGGCCTGGCTTTCTGAATCATCGAGACCACACCGTTAGAGTTGGGGTCAACATATGGAGGTGGATGTGGTGCTGCCGCAATTCTAAGCTGGTGTCGATTTTCTTCGGTTATTGCGGGAGGAGGTGGAAGGTGAATCTCGCTCCTTGGCTCCCGAGGATTTCTGTTATTTGCTTGGGCATTTGCGATTCCTGCGGCTCGCAGCATTGCCTGAAAATTGCGGCAGTCTTTCTGGAGATGTCCTGACTGTCTCTTTCCATTGTTGTCGAGGTAAAAGTGCATTTGACAAGGACCGTTCATCATCTCCTCGGGAGACACGTAAGGTCTTTGGATCCTTGGTCCACTATTTTGTCTGTTGCCGCGAAAATCACCTCTATTGTCGCCTTGTTGCTCATTGCTCCTTTGATAATCATCTCGACTGTTTCCTCCAGGATTTCCCCGAAAACCAGCCGATATGTGGCCGGGAGCATCGTTGTTGTAAAACTGGCGAGAAAATCGCCTTCTATTTTGATAATTTCGACTACGATCCTCTTCTGGCGACCTATGTCGTTTGTTGTATATTGCGTCTTCTCCATCTGCCCACTTGTTAGCGATTTCCATCAACGCTGAGATTGTCTTGGGATTAGTTCTCCCCAAGTCCTCGACGAAGTCTGCTCGTCGGATTCCTGCCACGAACGCATCTATTGCCCTCTCGTCGGATATGTCTTACTGCGAGTTTTTGATAATGTTCCACCGCTGTATATATTTTCTCATCGACTCGTCATGTTTTTGTCGACACGCTCGTAACTCTTCCAACGACGCAGGTTTCTTGCAGGTGGATCGGAAGTTCTTCACGAAGATGTCCTCAAAGGTTTCCCAGCTGTCGATGGAGTTCAAGGGGAGTTTCTTTATCCAAGATCTTGCGGCACCACTCAGGTGAACTTGGATACTTTGCATAGCCGTTGCTCTGGTTCCTCCTACCAGTTTTACCATCTCGAGATAATCCACGAGCCAATCCTCGGGATCTTGCAGGCCGTCGAACTTCTTGAAATTCTCGGGTAACTTGAACCCTTTTGGGACTCGAGTTTTTCGAACTCTTCTCGTAAAGCACGGGAGCCCACACATATCTTCGTCGGCAAGTTCTGGCGAGTGCTGATGGTCCCTCCTTTCTTGTCGCGCTCTGTCCACCCTTACTTGGACTGCTGTGTCTCTTGCTCCGCTTGCTCTTGGTGGGTCTTGAACTGCTGCAGCGGGTCGTGGACTATTTTGCCTAGGATTTTCTTCGGGAGGCGTTGTTGCAAACGCTGTTCCCATAACTCCTACTCCAGCCATCGCCATATTGAACAATGGTTCTCTCGGGTCTCCAGCAGGTGGTCCGGATGCCAAGATATAAGCTTGTGTTGCCATGTAACCTGCCTCTGGCGTTTTTGGGATGATATTTCCTCTTTCATCGATCGACATAAAGGACATGTCGAGATTTTGGATTATGTTTCCTCTCTCTGCTTCGGGTATGTTTTGCAGCCGAGACATTGCTCTCCTCCGAGCTTCTCTGTGACTATCTCCCGAAGTTCTAGATTGTCGACTTAAATCTGCTCGGCGTCTGCTTGATGCAGAAGCTGCTTCTTTTCTCCTATTCAGGGATGCTGTCTGTTTTTCCAACTCTCTGCTTACTCGAGCAAGTCTATATTGATATGCTTGAAGTTCTTGTGCAGTAGCGGTGGTGGTCATAGGTTCGAACCGTCCATGGCTCTCGCAGCCCTATCCCACGCTTCTTGCGGGAGCTGCACTCTTGCGCGAGTTGTAGATCCGAGGATATTTGGTGCCTAAGCCATGTACGAGATCGAGCGGGATCGACGTATGGATTTCCCGAGTTCGTCGAAAGCCTCCGATGTTTGCGGGTCCGATGTGCCTGCCCCTTCTACCACATAGATCCGATGATATTTTGTGCATTGATTTTTGTCGGGATTGGTGACACCATCATATAGAGTGGTGAAGACCTTTTCGATGGCAGACGAGACTTGTCGATGAAGTTGAAGGCTGTCGACGGCTGTCGGAGTCGCTGCTTATAAAGGAGTCCGCAGATGACTCGAAGGATGTGTTGCTGAAGATCTTGGCGAGCTTTCCGCTTGCCTTGTTGTCGACGAAGTATGTCGACGAAAACTCCTCGTCACTCGACGAAAAGTTAGAATCGACCGCTGAAAATTCCGACGAGATCGGAACTTCGAGACGGTAGGATCCTTCCTTGTTGACGCCAAATCGGAATTCTCCGAACGTCATGATGATGGGCTCCTCCAGATAGGCACATGCATCCATACGGGAGGGCGGGTGAGGAATAAAATTGAATAGATCAGTTTTTCCCTTGTTACCTCGATCCATCGCGTTGCTTGCTGTTGATGAAGTCGAAGATCTTGAACGTGCCATCGAGATCAGATCCTTGCAGCCTCTAGTCCCCACAGACGGCGCCAATTGACAAAGGATTAACTTGTCAATGCCTACAAATTGTAGACTAGGGTTTTGCTAGAAGTAGAGGGCAAGTAGATCTCGAAGGTTTAGGCGAAAAGTACTCGACGATTGTGAAAACTAAGGTTATGTTGACAGTAAATTCGATCCTTTCTTTGTCCCTCGACTCCCCCTTATATAGGAGGTGGAGCCGAGGGTTTCGTATTGTACAAGTTACAGAGTCCGGGACGGTTTCTAACTCATCCCGCCAGATTACAAATAACACTTCCTATTACAACTCTAGCTTTCCTTAGTACATCTTGGGCTTCCGAATCTTCTTATTCTTCGGGTAGTGAACCTTCGGTAAATCCCGGGTACTATCTATGGCAGGCCCATTTGGGGTGCCTATGTCACTCGATCAAGCCTGGAACGAAAAGACCTTCAGCTTTGCAATCACCGGCTGGATCTAAAATAGGTAGTTACGGAAGTGCTAAATCACGATCTAAAAAGTGTAAAACAGGTCAGAGCCCAGTGCCGCACACATCCTCACTTCAGGAACATTCTCTTGTTGAAGGTATTTCCGTAAGCTTACTGCATTTACCAAGTTGTACTGTCAAGTGCTTTACACACAGACTTCCTCCCTAACACATGTAATGCTGATACAGGAGAAGCCCTTACTACTGAACTCACTGATGAGTCAACTAAGATTCACAATGCCACTGAAGGCATGTTTCCTGTATTTAGTCTGTTACTTCCAGGTGTACCGCCATAATGTACTAAATATTTGTTTTTATATATTGATCTAGACCCCAAAGAAGATGATCTTGTTGGACGGGGACACAACATGGAAAAAGAACCCAAAAGGATGTCCCGACCTCTGCGTGGCAAACTCCCAGTCGTCATTCCAAAATGGAAGACTATGTCTGAGTCAGCTTTCATCGCTGCAAAGTTTGCCAGAGAATGCAACAACGTAGTCAGGAATCATGTGCATGTGCGTTCACATTGGAATCACTACAAAGATGATACGGGCTTCTCGCTGACTATTACGGTGAAGTTGCGGTATGTACATATTGATGCCCTTTTCTCCCTTGTAATGTTTATATTAAGGGCTCCTTTGATTCATAGGAATAGTGTAGGAATTGTGTAGGATTTAGATCCTATAGGATTTTTTCCCACACTAGTTGTTTGATTCATAGGAATATATCCTATAGGAATAGTCCTATAGGAATTTTGTAGTGCAAATCCTATAGGAAATAAACATGCGGTCATACCTCATGAAAAATTCCTTTCACACAATTAAAGAGAGCTCATCTTCCTATAGGATTCAACTAGGCATGACATAGCAATCGTATGTTTTCCCTATCCCTATGATTTTCCTATCCTATGAATCAAAGGATCCCTAAGATTCTAATTTTTGGAGATGTCACTCTTATATTCATGTTCTTTCATGTCACTAGTCCAAGTTTGTTGTCGACATAAATGTGTCAGCGGTAAAAACAGCTTGTACAAAGCTTCTTCAGAAAGGCCTTCGGTAATGTAGGTACCTCCTAAAAAAGGAGTACTTTTACAACATGGATCGTCCCATCCCGGAAGAAAGCCCCGTTGCATCGATGAGTAACGATGAATGGAAAGCGCTTGTGGACCACTCGAATAATCCCCAAACGATGGCCAGTTCCTTTTCTACAACCAATTCTTTGCCTTGTACATGATTATGTCTACAGTTACTAGTTCTAGCATTCGTGCAAAAGATATGTGCTAAAAACAAAAAAAACCTTGCAATGGTCCAGTTTCATCAAGCAACTGGGTCGCGCAGCTATGAAGTGCATCTATAGAATTTGGTAAGCCAAAACCTGTCTGTAATTCAACGGAATACTGTGATGGATGTTTCAAGTTTCTTGTCTATTTACTTTCATTTTCGCTTAATGCATTGCTGGATAATTCTGCGTTGATCACATTCATTGCGCTACAATGTAATTTACAATTCTATGCTGGCGTATGGTATTAAGCTTTTTGTACCATTTCCATTACATGATGTTTTTGCCAGCTTCATGTGGTTTCTGTTTAATTATTTCATGGACAGCTGCAGGCCGATTGAACTAAAATCATGTACGAGCTTTTGTGCACATTGTACCCTTGTACCAGGTCCACGTAGAACCTGCAAGCTTGCTTCATGTATGTCTATTATTTCAGGGAGACCCGTACAATAATAAAGAGCCCACTCCTTTGGAAATATTCAAGGAGTGCCACTTCAGCCAAAAAAATGGCTTCTCCACCACAGTACAAGATGCAATTGTAAGTAAGCTTTTGCCTCCATGTAAGTTGAATGGTGTATCCTGCTGCTCGGAACCTAGCTGATCAACGTTCCACCATCTACCAGCCGAAACTTCGACGCTATCGTAGCCATCGAGTTCGGAACCGCTCGTTTAAGGAAGGTGACTTGGTCCTCCGCCTTCAACAGGTGAAAGAGCATAAGTTGCAATCTCCATGGGAAGGTCCTTTTGTCATCAGCAAAGTGCTGCACAACGGATCTTACTACCTCGTTGATATCCGCGAGTTAAAGGATAGACCTGCCAATTGGCATCGAAAACGCAAGAGGGAGGATCCGGGTGACGTATACGATGAAACAGACCGTCCCTGGAATATAGCATAGCTACGTCCTTTCCACACTTAGCAATTTTTGCATTACATACTTTGTAATAGTTATGTTACATGATCGATGAAATAAAGCATATGGTTCACTCCTTGAGTCATTTACCTCCTTTACTTGTTCATTTTTGGATCGTGTATGTTTTTCGACTAAAACCGCAGAGCTGGATATTTCCACCTAGGCGTGTATGAAAGTTGTGATTTTCAAAATCGTCCATTAGGACGTGAGCTTAAGTTTTCTGGTGGATGAGTTTTTTGTTGCAAACTTATGGATTCCTGGTAGTGACTTCCGGCACCTTGGCTGGGGGCTTGTTTTCGCGGTTATTGACGGATCGCCATTGGTTTTCATCGCCGTCGGCGAGCGTTTCCGGCTAATGGTCTTCCGGCTCGTGGAAGGTCAAATAAGTAAGCCGGAAAACTTAGAAACTAGCACTTGCTTTCCAAACAATGAAATATGCATATATAACTTAAACGGATTGCAGGATAAGTTTTTTTTGCCCACGACATGCAATTGTTTCGTCCTAGCTACTTCAAATACTTAAGTTTTATTACAAACCCTCGAAGGGGCCAAAATGATGCAACTCATTGTTTTTCTAGGAATTACTCGGAAGATTCCGGCGTGTCATCGGAGGCTACGTAGGTGCTGTCCTTGCCAGAAGCATCGCCGGATTCGTCGCCTGACTGGTGCGCGCTGGACCTGGAGCCCTCCACCTCGTCATCTTCCTCATCGTCGGTGAAACCGGCCGAAATGTCATGCTTCATGTACCACGACGAGTGATCCACTCGCTGGGCAAAGAGGTGTCAAAACCTTGCGTTTCCGCGAGGGCTTGCTTGACGTTGGTGGCCTTGGGGACTCCGCATGCGATCGTCGCAAAGTCCATGGCGGGAAAATGTGCTTTGCACATGGCCAAGGCAGTAGAGGCAGCTCCGCGAGCCGAGGACTCTTGCCAGTCCCCGATCAGATCCGGCACCAGCTTCATCAGCTTCGTCATCGTGTCGATGACTGTGGTGCGGGCCTTCTTCAGGGACAGCTTTTGAGCAATGGTCCGACAAGCTTGAATGAGGTCGTCAATAGAATTTCTTGCTTCTTCATAGGCTTCAGTCCTGGAGATTTTGGTATCCAGTTTCCATTCAAATCCCAGACACACTGATATACACAAAAGTATCATGCGATCAGATTCCGGGTTGTGAAGAGAAGAGTACAAAAAATATGCCAGAAACGTGAAGTCCTTACGGAAGATCAGCTCGTCGACATCCGCCGCCTCCGCCTCAGTAGCCTTGAGCTTAGACGATAGAGTCTTAGCTCTGTTGTTGCTGGTCTTCAGCTTCTTGGCCATCTCCGCCATCGACTGAGTGTGCTTCTCCTCTAGCTCTTTTTTGGTTTTAGTCTCACGTTCGTGAGACTCCTTGAGGGATTGCTGGAGGGATGCATGCTCGGATTCCAGAACTTCAAGCTTGGCGGAGATTGCATCGATGGAGGGGCGTTTGGCAAGTTGTCCTCCGCCTTGTTGAGGAACTTTTAGTAGAATGGAGACATACCCTCGTTGTTTTTCAAACGAGTCTCAAGGAGTATGATCGCCTGCCGGTCCTCTGCCTCCTTTTTGTTCAGCCGCTCAATCTCCGCCTTCTGCTCCAGCACCAGTATGCGCAGATCTTCGTGCAGCTGGCGGGTGTTCTGTGCAGCAAGTAGGATTGATTAGCCGGAAAATTAAAATTTGGGGGGCTGGATGCGAAGTTTAAAATTCTTCTTGTGCTAGGAAATTTCAAGTTTCCGCCAAGATTCAACCAAGACAATACAGTTGAAGCATCGGCTTACAAATTTTACTCGGAAATATCTAAACCAATGCTTGGGGGCTAGTGTTACCAGGCGCACGACTTTGTGCTTCGCAAAGAAGACACGGAGATTGTCCGCCAGGGTTGCCAGGTCTTGCTGCTCTGTCTCCGCTGACCCCCACACTTCATTCATCAAGTTTATCATTTCCGTATGGCGCTGGTGTAGGGGAGCTTTTCAAAGAACCGGAAACAAGTGTGGGTGCGTTTGGGGCGTACCAGTGGCACCACTTAGCAACAATTTCTTTGCGGCATCATAAGCCAGAGCTTCAGCCAAGGTTGATTCGGGTTCGTCAAGCGGAGGTTTGGAGGAGAAAGCGCCCTTGCCAGAGTCTGCGGTAGGTGTCGAAAAATCATCAAGGTTGATGACATTCTTGGGATCTTGAGCTGCAGAGGAGGAAGGCTTTGGCGGAACCTCCACTTCTGGGGTAACTAGCATAGAGGCAGGCGAGGGCTTGAGCTTCTTCTTCTGGGGCTTACTTCCGGCAACTTTGCTGCATAATGAAAAGAGCACGACACTTAGCAGATTTTGAGATAAGCTGCAAAAAGAGTAAGTCGGAAATTGAGTTATTACCCAGGCTTGTTGAAGAACCTCTCGAGGCTGGCCTGCGAGCCTTTGCTGGTGTCTATCTCCTTGAGGCGTTGCTTTTCCTTTTCAAGCTTCTTGGTGGCCGAGGCGCTGGGGGTTTCACGCGTACGTTTGGGCGCCGACCCGGAGGCTGCACCTCTCTTCCGTTTTGCGGGAGGAGGGCCCTCAGGAATTTCCGTGTCGGACGCGGCTTTCGGGTTCGTTGTGCCCGCGTGTGGGATCCGGGTCAAGATCCCGAGATCTTTCTCCTCGAGGGCTTCGAGCTGTATATACAAGGTAAAGTCCTTAGGAAAATTTGTAGGCATAAAGAGGGAAATGATGCTTAGTCAGAAGACTTACCGCAGTGCCGGCACCATCCGTGTATATGTCAAAATGACACACGTGAGAGTGAACGTCACGCGGGATTTTGATCATAACCCGGAGCCGCTTGTCCAGGGCGTCGGAAGAAAGGTTATCCTTGGTGGCGCGCATGGTGTCGTCGCGGCCGCTGTACTCATACATCAAACGATCACGATGTTGGAGGGGTTGGATCCACTTGGTGAACCAGGAAAGCGTCAGGTCGTTCCCCAACAAGCCGGATTCCGTCAGCTTGCAGATCCGCCTTACCATCCTTGTCAGCGTAGGTGACTCGGAGATGTGCGGGCAGTTAGTCCAGGCGGGGGTCTCGCTGGCGGGCCCATCCTTGAACGCCGGCAGAGTCTTTGGGCTGGCCGGATCCGAGACATCCTTCACATAAAAGAACCCCCAGACCAGTACCTCACGAACTCGTGATGATCCGTGTGAGGGTAGACGCGGCCGGGACGGATCTTGAAAGTAATGCTCCCGCAGGTGGCGAGCGAAGAAGTCTGCGGGACCATCTCCTTCTTGACGGAGAAAAAATATTGAAAGAGGGCCAAATCAGGTTTTACCCGGAGATGACCCTCGCATAGAGCGACATGGTTGGCGATGGCGAGGATGCTGTTGGGGGAGATGTTGTGGGGTTGCAGCTTGTAGGCCTCGAGGATTTCCGAGAAGAAATCACTCGGGGGCAAGGAGAATCCACGCTCCACCAACGCCCTTGTCAGCACCCATTCTCCAGCTTCGGGCGCCGGGTTTAGGGCACCCGGAACCACTCTCCAGGATCCGGGTTTTAAGAATCCCTCCGCCTCGAAGCTGCGGAGTTCATCTTCGGTGGTGGTGCAGGGCCACCATTGCCCTTTGACTTTGCCTTCGCAAGTCCGGGCTTTGGATTTCTTGGCGGCTGCCTCCTCCACCTTCTTCTCCATTTGTTTCTTTTCGGCTAGATCCACCGGGTTAGGATTGGCTCCTTCAATGGACTTGTCGGATCCTTTGGCGGGATCCAACTGGACGGGGATGAATGGTGGAGGGGCGGAAGAGATTGGCGTAGCCGCGATCGGCTCTGACTGCGATGGAGGCGGAGTAGAAGAAGACATCTACATTGAAAGTAAACTAATTTAGTCGGAACTACCACTACACACTAGTCATCCCTACCGATGCCGATGAAAAAGCTCGAGGCCAGAATGCTTACCGGAGATGGATGCTACGGTGGTCGGAGTCGCCGCCGATGAGGTTTTTGCTGCGGTGGCTCGCCGAGGTTAAGAACACGAAGAACACGACGCGGCGGCACTAGCTCCGGCGAAACTCCGGCAGACTCCGGCACGGTAGAAGCAGAAGCTCGGTGGCGGCGCTCGGGAGAGAGGTGAAACTGGGGAGAATGGGGTGATTAGAGTGTGCGGTGTGGATATTTATAGGCGCGGGATGAGATTCGTGCTCCGCATCCTGTGGTCAGAACGCAAGCGTCGCACCGTTGGATGATGGACACGTGTCGAAAACCCTAGCGGTAAAAATGGCTAAGGATCGAGTTACCGTTCAAATTACCCGAAAATGGCGCCAAGATTGGCGGAACCGTTTGAACCCTTCGAGGATCCGGGTAAGAATTTCAAATGATAAGCCATTATCTCTGCAGGGTAGTAACCCAGAGACTCATTGTAATGATGAGGTCGATGGATGAAGTCCCGCGGGATGAAGGATCTTTCCGGCATGCAAGCTGGAGAAGGAAGTTTAATGAAGTCGGAGTTCTTCAAGTTTCCCCATGTTTCCGTGAAGATTGTCAGATATGAAGATGGTTCGAGCAAGGCGGAAATAAGGGGGTGAATCTCGGAGAACTCTGGGGGCTACTGTTGTGGGTATACTTCATGGGTGTACCATTGACAGTGGCTAGATCCGGCAAGCCCGGGTGGCCCATAGACAGTGATGGTGGCGTATGGCCCATCGGGCGGCCCAGTTGCTGTAGATCAAGATGGATGAAGTCCAGCCCAGGAAAAAGGAGCTGGATCCACCGACCTACTCTGGAAGTCGGATCCGGCCTGGCCCATCAGGGGTAGCCGGATCCAGTACGGCGTATAAGGAAAGGCGGATCCTTGACGTGCACGGCAATGTAATATTCCGCAGTTAAGCAACTTGTATTCCGGCTAGGACTCTTCGTGTAAACCCTAGATCTTGTCGCCTTTATAAGCCGGATCCCGGGAGCCCTAGAGGCACAACCACAACTCATTGTAACAACGCGAAAGCGCCCAGATAATTCCAGAAAAGCAGCAGTAGGCCCTGTCATCTTGCAGGTGTTCCGAAGCAGGGTAAATCGAGTACCACCATCCCGAGGACTCTCCGCCCGATGGCCCCTACTTCTTCTTCTCCTCATGAGGATCCCTCCTCCGAGGTACCGTCGAATAGGCAACGACACCACTCCTTCGGAAATATTCAAGGAGTGCCACTTCAGGCGGAAAAATGGCTTCTCCACCACAGTACAAGATGCAATTGTAAGTAAGCTTTTGCCTCCATGTAAGTTGAATGCTGTATCCTGATGCTTTTGATAACCTTTGATTTTCTTAGTTGCAAACCAAGGCTGAAATGGAAAAGCAACTCTCTGAACCTACGGCAGATGGAGGACAAAAGAGTGAGGCCCAGGTTGTATCCGAGGTCCTCTCAAACATCCAAACCTAGTTTCCTTCGAAATGCAGGGCTCGTGTGTTCCTCTGGATTAAAGATTAGCAACCTGGTTGCAGATCTGAAGATAGAGAAGAGGGGAAGCGCAGAGCTGCTGGATATTGTGAGCAGTCAGCGTGATCAAATGGATGAGCTTAGTAGCAAGGTAGAAGAAGGAGAAAAGAATAGTGTCATCATGGAGGCAAGGATTGAGCAGTTAAGCCAGATAATGCTCACGCAAAGTTAGAAATCTAACCCAGGTAACATGGTGACCTGGTGGTGCAGTGTTCGACGGTTGAACTGTTCGGTGATACGGTGGTGCTAACTGAACTGTCGTTCCGATGCTGCTCATTGGACAAAGATTGTACTATATTATAGATACAGTGTGAATTTTACCTGTAATAATATCCAGGCGCCTGTATTTTTTTTATCCTGTAGCGCTCTGTTCTGCAGGTTTGTGTGAGCCACTATTGGGCCCGAATGTTTATCGGCCGGTTTATTCTACCTAGGTGGGCCGCTAGAGACACTGTTAACATGTTGTAATAATTAGTTGGGCCGAATTTTTTAAAGTAGCCTTCTTTGGCTGGGTTTTTTGTATATCCTAAATGGGCCGCCATAGCCCATAACACTGTAAATGAAATGGCCTGCCATCGTCCTGTGGACAATAATCAATTTTTATTGATGCCGGATGACTAGGCCTACTATATGGGCCTAACTTTCTGTACAATTGGGCTACTATTCATGGGCTGCACTAAGTCATAATGGGCCGTACGTGATCACTGAGCGAAGGCCCAACACAAGGGAAGTACAGCATGGGCTGTAATTTCTGCATAATGGGCCAAACTAGACAATGCAAACGGCCCAAACCCACTGCCACGTGTCCGTTTTAGATTGGCCAACGTACATCAAATCAAAACGTGGCATGAGCGGTCATTTGACACGTGTCGCGCTAAAACATGGCACACGTAGACAGTACGTGTCTTTGCCTAATTGGATACGTGTCGGTTGCTTACTGGTCGGCATGGAAAGTACAAAGTTGCCACGTGTCCTTCTGTAATTGGCAAACTGCTACCGAAAAAGTTGTCCCATATGGTAAATAGAAATTGGCCACGTGTCTGATGACATCACGCGACAAGACTGACACCTTAATCATTAGCGCGACAACATAATCATTGGTCCGACACAGCCGATAACATGGTCTCCGCCAGGGGGTACCACCCCCATGACGGATATCCGCTGTCACGACTATGCGGGCCGACTGGGCTTTGGGCTTTGGCAGGTCGTCATGGATCCATGACGGGATTTTCTAACCGTCAGCCTGGCCATCTGTGACGCGAGATCCGCCACGGTCCTGCAAAATGTCAGAAAGACGTGTCCATGACGTATTTTGGCCACTCGCTGACGAACTAAAATCTTTATAGACTAGCGACATGTTACTAGTGTTATTTATGCATTTTTAGATGATTTCCGGGACTTTCCTACAAAGTCCCCTCCATTGGTATTTAATTCATGGGATGCAGAAAACCTCCTTTTTCGTATTTTATTTGTTTCAGGACTTTCTGGATCGCAAAAAATTTAGGAAAAATACCTGATCTGTTTTTCACCTGAAGGAAGGCCGTGAGTGAAAGAAACAAGCGAGAGGAGCCACGAGGTGCAAACAAGCACAGGTGGTGCGGCCCAACTTCCTGGCCGTGCCACCCACCCTCGTTCGCACCTCGGACATCGTTTTGGCCCCCCTTTTATCCCAGACGCTCCGTTTCGCCCAAAAACCTAAGCCATATTTTTCCCGAGATTTATTGAGGCGGCGACGAAGGAGAAAGTCCACTCCTACTCCGGGAGAGGGCAGATCCTGCTGCACCGGTGCCTCCGGGGAAAGGGAAAGCGACGCCATCGACATCCCCACTCCTCCTTGGCTTGGGAGGAGGCATCTCCATCAACATCTCCACCAGCACCATCATCACCACCATCACCATCTACGAGATCGACGTCATCCACCTCACAGTTTGTGTTGAATTGAACCGCGGATATTGTTTTTAGTGCTGTTGCATGTTTGTGATTGGTACTTTGTCATTATTTGGTGGGGAGATTATATATTCAGATTGTGTTGGAACCATTATGCCTCTGGTCCATATTATGTTTGTCACTTGTGAATAGTTCCCCACGTTCCTGAGGGCATAGGATGATGTGGCTATGATTCTATATGATGTGCAATGAGTATTTGGTCAAGTTTTCTATCTTTTATGTTATTCTATGATGGTTTTATGCGAACGTCAACTGCATATTACTTAACCTATATGGGCTCATAGGGCTGCACTTTGATGTAATGCATTAGTGTTGGAGGGGTCGGAATGACAGAAACCGTCTTCCAACACTATGGGTCGCATTAGAGGGGTTTATGTCGGGGACCCAAAATCTTATGGCTATGATGGGACATTTATGTCTGAATGATTCCTATACTTGCACATAAAAATGGCTCTAGGACCCATCATAAGGGGTGTATTTGCACATGCTTATGGTTGCACCTAATTAAGGCTCCGCCCCTAATTGAATAAAGCTTGACAAGATATTTACCATGTTGTTTAGAACCTAGATGCTAGTGAATCCATGCCACCCTGGGGAACCTTTGTCTCATATAAGCACACACACTTGAGCTTGTCCTCTTGCTGCATAGAGGATTGGGATTTTCTCTCATTGAGAGCATTTACTTATTTGCTATTTACTTTCCGCACTTTATTTTTATTGCAAACTATATACCCAAAACACCAAAAACTGTTACTTTATTATTATTACTGTTTTCTTGATATTTTTGCTCACCAATACCTTCAGGTCCTCGTGGGTTCGACAACCTTTCTTTATTGAAAAGTACTACAATTGATCTCCTGCACTTGGGAGCCATCATGTAACATCCCTGTTTTGCTAAACCCTAATTAGGATTTGTTTTGTGCATCATTAGCATCATATAAATGCATTAAGAAAAATTTGCAAATAAAATTTAAGTGGAAACCCTAATGTATGTAAACCTTCCTCTGTTTTAAATTCTCCCAAATGTTGAAAACCACAAAACAAAATATGTGGACCCTCAAGTATTATTAGGAGGGCCACAAAATATTTCTCCCCTAAAGTTTAGAGTTATTTTTTGAACTTCAAAAAGGTTGCAAAATGCCAAAATCTATTGTTTTTAGCCCTGTTTTAAAAATTCCAGGGAAATCCTCAAAGGGTAGGGGGTTTTGGGAAAAATCGCCCATTTGTCTTCTTCGGCAGACACACACACTGCTGCGTGCCGCCGCTCTGGCCGTCGATCCCGGCGAGGCGATGCGTGCCGCCACTCGCCGCCCCTGGACGGGGATAAGACCGCCACGACGCCGCCCCTCTCCCTTATCTTCTCCCCACCTCGCGCGCCTTCTCCCCTGCTCTCTCTCTGCGGAACCCTAACGCGGACCGCCGTTTTGCGCCGTCGCTCCGGCCACCCCCGCGCCTAGCCGCGATCGCCACTTGCTCCGCCTTGCCTCCCTGAGCCTCCTCGTCGAAGCAATTGGCGAGGGAGGGCCAGAATCGCCGCCCTGACGTCATCTTCCCCGCGGCCGGCCACCGCCTCCGTCGACCATGGCGTCACCGTCCGGCCACTTCCGGCCTTGCTGTCACCGCCATCGTCACTAGGGTGAGCACCCACACCTCCTGGTGCCCTCGCCTCGCCCTCTCCCCCTCTGTACCTTCGTCGCCACGAGCTCCTGCGTCGGCCGCCGCTCGTCCTCGTCGCCGGCGTCGCTCCGGCGACCGATAGCTAGCGGCGCCTCCACCTCCTGGCTCGCCTAGGTGTCCTCTCCCCAACGCGCCCTTCCGCGCGTCCAGGGGGCCACGGGAGTGCCGCCTCCGCCGCTCACCGGCGCCGGTCACCGTCGGGTTGACCACCGGCGGTTGACCCGGTGGCCAGGTGGCTTTTCTTTTTCTTTTATGTTTGTTTTATTGTTTTCTGTAAATATTAAAAATATGACATGTGGGACCCCTAGTCAGAGTTTTAATGTTTTCCAAAATTCACTTTAAATGAATAAAATCCTGACAGTGGGCCACGTGTGTCAGAGATTTAACATTTTTTCCAGAAATTCCAGATTTTGAATAAAACTTGTAAAATCCATATCTTATTCATTTTAAATCAGAAAAATGTGTATAATATATAAAAATCTTCAGAAAAATGAGATCTACACTTTAGTATCAAAATCATGCATTGTTAAGAAAGTTTGAACCCTGTCCTTATTAGAAGAACTTAATCAACCCCTCTGAGGTTCCGGGACTACTAACCCTAGTTCACCGAAACCCAGTTAAATTGATGATTATGTCTTAGGGTTAGCTTCACTACCTAAATAAACATGTCATATCATCATCCTTGTATGCGCATTGCATCGATGCCATGTGTTGATTGTTGTTTTACCCTTTCCAGTGTTTGCTTCTTCGCGATCGATAGAGCACGAGTCCGAGACGATGAAGATCAACAACACTGATGATCAATTCCTATCCATCGACAAACAAGTCAAGCAAAAGATCTCCGAAGATCCCATATCTCTTTGTTAGGGACAAAGGCAAGCCCTAACCTGGTTCATATATGGTTTCGAACTGCTTTTACTTCTGGATCCTAAATATTGCATACGATTCAACTGTCTTTTATCGATAGGTAGAGTTATCCTATCTACTGCATGTTCCACCCTTGTAGCCTCAAATACCTGATCCACTACTCCTAGCATAACTAGGTTTGGCATGTGTGCATCGCTAGAGCCTTTATATCTTTATGCTTAGCCATGCTTAGTTTGTTACGCTACTACTCCGGTCTTCGGACTGGAGCCTTACAATGAAATGAAACTAGCATGACAGGTTGACGTGGTAAGTATAGAGATGTTGTTAAACATGATTAAAGGCTCAGACGAGAGGCCACATTGGGATGTGGTGGGTTGTTTCGTTTCTGCCGACCCTAGGAACCAAGTTCTCGCCTCTTGAACCAAGACTGAGCGTACAACCACGCGAGGCCCTATTATGGTACCCTCTCGATTCACTAACTTGCCTAGTCGATTCCATGAGTCACATAGTTTGCGCGTTACCTGGTCATATGCATTGCATTCTGCTTGGGGGAAAAGGTACATAACAGGTAGGTAAGCGTGGTCTAGGTGGCTGGAGGTTGCGGCCTCTGGGGAAACCCACCTCGGCTCACATCCTTAAGGACCGACTTCGGGACTTGACCCGTTACGGCGGAACAATCCTTATCGCGTGACTCATGGTCTAGGCGACAGCAAGGTAAAGGTCGTGGTCGACCACCCTCTGCCGGCTTTCCAAGGAAGAGAGCTAATAATTTGGCATTAAGAGTCGGTTGGCGCGTGTGGGTAAAGTTGTGCACCCCTCGCGGGTTATGAATCTTTTCGAAAAGCCGTGTCCACGGTTACGGACGACTTGGGAACGGACGTGGAGATCATAGAGAACATGAACCTAATCGTAAAACTTGGCAAACAATGTGTGTTTACGGATACCTTCTCCGGGTATTGAGGGGGTGATCCGAGGATAGTGGTTCGAGATGATGAAGATTGGTGGATAAAATATGATGATCAATAGAGACAGAGATATTGCTCTCTTATCCCCTTTTAAAGGTTCTGAGTAGTCGAGCTTCTCTTCTCTCTTGTCTTACAAAGGAAAACTGGCTTTACGCAAAAGAAGCTCTACAGAAAGCCCGCATACCAGCTTTGCTAAAAGGTTGTACTAAGTCTTGCTGAGTCCCTGTACTCAGCCTTGCATGCTTTTGTTTCAGACGAAGTTGCTCCGACAGATGGTGGTTTCAAGTCGACATCGACGAGTAGCTTGGGGTTCCCAGGTGGCAGCCTGGAATCTATGGGCTGGGACGTCGCCGTTATGCTCCTGGCCTCTTAGGCCTTCTGCTATCTTGATATGTCTAATAGCATAACTTCGCTTTCGTTGATTGATGTATGTCAGGTCAGTGACCTCTGCTTGTAATGCTTTGGTTCTTCGCTCAGTTATGAGCTTGTATTACTTCTTGAGTCGCAGAGTCACTGTTGTGTTACCGATTCTCTCACTGTAGTCTCTCGAGCTCTAGGTTAGGCCTATGTCAGACGAAGATCTGGTATTTGTCTAACCCTGATCCCGGGGGTGCCACACATCAGGTAGCCGACATAGGAAAACCGACTTACCTATGCTGGCATACCAAAACCGACTTACCTTAACCCAATCGTTTCGGATCACAGAGGGGATGCTGGAAGTGAAGAACCGGCATACTTTGTGGGAACCAACAGTGGTGACCGGCATAGGGCCAACGGTCGTATGCCTGTCCCTAAAGTCAGCGCTCAAGTCCCGTCCCTGTAATCACGGAAGAATCTCATCATCATGGCAAGCATGTCGCTACATACCAAGCACCGTATGAGCTCATCATGTGCTGACCACCGTGACAGAGGGAACAGTGGTCAGCGTGGCGCAGAGACAAGTACCGATATGCCCAGTCCCATCGAGGATGTCCTGGGCGACAAGATGGAAGCTCCTGGCAGGTCCCAGGTGAAGACTTTGAGGCCATGGAAACTAGCTTTATCCGCTGTTAGGGTTTATGACATGTAACCTGCCCCCAGTATATAAGGGGGTGCAGGGCCTGCTTAGTAGAGGTCGATCAATCCTTCATTCTCCTTCTCAAACATATAGAGCCAGAGAGTTTCTTCCTCCTCTCGCTACACACTCAAGGACCAACATTGTAGTGGGGTTTCCACCTCTAGATATATACATCCATACAGGAAGGAGTAGGGTTTTACCTCCTCACGAGGACCCTGAACCTGGGTAGATCTTTGTGTGCTTTCATGTGTACTTTCTAGTTCACCTTCCCTCCCCGGATCCTCCGGTGTCCATCGGCCCCTAACTCAAGCCTACCCATGGCATCTGTTTGTTCACCACGACAACAATCATGGAGAGGCGACAAAGAGCTTGGTTCAAGAAGAACCAAGACATTATCCGACAACGTGATGCGTGAGCGCACGTATCTATCATAGTCCAACTTGTGTCCTTTGGCACTTTGATTCAGTACTATTGCTTGTGAATTATGTGATTCCCTAATTAGCGAGAATACATTAGCACTATATTCAGTATTTGTAGCCTCTTTCATTCATATATTAGCATATACTAGCTAAATGCTCGTGCGTTGCTACGAAATTAAAAAATATTAAAACATAAATAAAGTAATTGTACGTAGGTAAAAAAAATTATGTAACCATTCATCATAAATACCTATTCTCTCGAAGTTATTTCCTTCTTGTTATGCTTTTAAACATTATAAAACATATGCAGTGCTAACATACCGCTGCAAGCTAGCTATTAATAAAAGATGGCACTTTAATTCCCGGAGTTATAAATAGATTTTACAATCTTTCATGCCTGAGACAGAGATAAGTAATTTTCAGTATGCAGACATGCTATTCTATCAGACATTCAGTGGAACCGTTTGGTTTGTAGCATGGATGAAGGCAGATGGTGATGTGACAACATCTGATTAGATAGAAGAGAGCATGTCCCGTACTCCCGTGAAGAGTTCATCGAGACAGTATTGACAGATTGTAGCACATGGCCGCGATCCGACACTGGCGAAGGTCGAGGATGTCGCGAAATTTCGCTGACTATCGGATAGATTGATGGATCATTTCTTTTTTCAAAAGCGAGTACTTTGGCAACTAAATCTTCATTTTGGTACCACTTTGTGTTGCGGGAGCAAAAAAACCACCAGATTTTGACGAGGATTTTTCAAATAGCACTAAACCGTCTTTGAACACGAATTGACACGATTTCTGACACGTGGGGTCCATTCTCCAGGCTGACGTGGCATCATTAGGCAGTGCATGGTCCGTCATTTTGCAGATAAGTCCTTAAGTTTTAAAGGGAAATTACGTATGGGTCCCTCGTGCCTCCCAATTTTTAAATAATCACCTATTTATTTTTAAAACCTTCATAACTTTTTAATACTAATTCAAATCGAAAAACTTTTAATATGAAAAGTGCTCAGAAATGTTTGAATATTCCAAATATAATATTTTTTTAAAACCTTCATAACTTTTGAATATTAATTCAAATGGAAAAACTTATAATATGAAAAGTGCTCAGAAATGTTTGAATATTTCAAATATAAACTTTTTAAAACCTTCATAACTTTTGAATACTAATTCAAATGGAAAAACTTATAACTTGAAAAGTGCTAAAAAATGATTGAATAATTCAAATATATAAACTCGGTACACTATTTATGTAATTAATATTTACAAACAAATAAATAATTCTATTAATAATGTAAATTTGGAAATTCATAACTTCAATTCTATAACTCCAAATAATATAAATAATATGTCTAAATTTATTAGAAAAATCCAAGGAATCCATTTCTCACATCCATAATGCATGTACCACATCTGTTCCGCTCAGATATTTTCATTATGCATGCAAACCCAGCAAAAAAATATGTGCTATTTTAATTCCTGCTAGCTCGCCTAGGTATATTCAAAATTCGTCCGTGTCGCGAATCAAAACAGAGAACTTGCGCCAACACGCTCCTGTGTTGTTTTCAGTCATGTCGTACATGAAACAACATTTTTTACATATGAGCGAAAAATTGTATGTGGGCGTGGATGCCATCACATTCGTTCGTCGTTCTCGTAAGCTACGACTTGATCGATCCATTTACAGAGAAAAAAGAGGCGCAGCTTCATTGATACTAGCTTTGAGTCTATTCTATGTACAATTTATAAGTCTACTAATACATGCCATTTATAAATTTTCAAAGTTTACATTATTAATAGAAGTAATTTTAATTGTTTGCATATTTTAATTATCTAAAATAGTGATCCAAGTTTATATATTTGAAATATTCAAGCATTTCTAAGCACTTTTCATATTATAAGTTTTTCCATTTGAATTAGTATTTAAAAGTTATGAAGGTTTTAAAAAGTTTATATTTTAAATATTCAAACATTTCTGAGCACTTTTCATGTTATAAGTTTTTCCATTTGAATTAGTATTCAAAAGTTATGAAGGTTTTAAAAATACTATATTTGGAATATTCAAATATTTTTGAGCACTTTCCATATTAAAAGTTTTTCGATTTGAATTAGTATTTAAAAGTTATGAAGGTTTTAAAAATAAATAGGTGATTATTTGAAAATTGCGAGGCACGAGGGACCCATACGTAATTTCCTTTTAAAACTTAGGACTTATCTGCAAAATGACGGACCATGCACCGTCTAATGCTGCCACGTCAGCCTGGAGAATGGACCCCACGTGTTAGAAATCATGTCAATTCGCGTTCAGAGACGGTTTAGTGCTATTTGAAAAAAAACTCGTCAAAATCTGGTGGTTTTTTGCTACCGCAACACAAAGTGGTACCAAAATGAAGATTTAGCTACCAAAGTGGTGGTTTTATGCTAACAACTCTTTCAAAAGCAGATGATGTTTTCTGCATCACACGTGGTATCCTTATCCTGCCTCCGTCCTATCGTTTTAACCACGGCCAGCTCCTCTGTTCCTTCGCAAATGGCGTTGTAAATAGTAGTAGTAGGCTAGTAGGTACAGAACTACAACACAATGTAGCTGCACGTTTCATGATAGCCGGGGATGCTAAAGCGGAAGTGCGCAGCTCCAAGCGTGGCGCTGCAGTTGAGCTTGTCATCGTCCAGCTCGAGGAGCCAGTAAGTATACAGTAGAAGGGATCCGTGTCATATGGGACTATGGGAGGAAGGAACATATTTGAGAGAAAGAGAGGAGGAGCTGCAGCGCAGCCAGAGAGAGCAGCTGGAAGCAGCGCCGCTAGACGGCGGCGGGGGCAGAGCGCCGATGCGACGGCCAAGCGGCGCGTGAAGGCGGCGACCGGGGCAGCGCGCTGATGCGATAGTGCCGTCCATAGATAACAGGATGAAGGCGGAGAAGTGCATACGGTTGAGGAAGCCGGTGCATATGTAGTACCGCTAGAGAGCACTGCCCCGCGGTCCCCTCTCTTCCTCCTCGCATGGCGCTGCCTCGTCTTCAAATCCGGGGTCGCGCGCCGCCGCCCACCTCGCCTGTTCTATCTTGCCCCATCGCAGCCCTCCACTTCTCCCTCACCAACTCCTGCCGGCCATGGCGCCTCCATCCCCACCAACCCTAACGGCCTCCCTGCAACCACAAGGCCAGCTCCGCGTCCGAGGTCCGGCCCCTGCGTCCCGACGGCCGGCACCGCCCTGAGCCACCCCATCTCGCACGGCATTGGTCGCTGGATTGATTTGCAATCGGTTTCCTCTCCGGTTTTTTTAGCCACGGACGAAGTCTGACCTATTTCCCGTCCGGCTTTTTAGCGAGCGAAACCAACAAGAGGCTGGTCTTTTTTGACGTACGACTGGTTTTCTAACGGACGGACACCACCGATCCCAAACTAATAGTAAAGAAGATTAGTGAAATAGGAAAAAAAATTACGTCGAGTCGCTAAGGGCTGCCTGACCTGACAAACGTGGTGAGACGGCCGATTCTGTATCCACGAGCAGATTCAAACAGACCAAAATAATTTTTTTTTTTGGATTGGTCGATGGAGATGCTTTTTAAGGGTCACATGGGCTTCTCCTAGTGGGCTCATCTGTGAGCCGTGTGGAATTTTCCTACTCTTCTAGATTGACTTGGATGGTCGCTGGACATGCGTTCTCAGAGGATAAGACCTAGCCGCGATGGCGATGCCCTTTCTCCTTTCGCATCAACCACTGCTGCTCCGTCAACGGCGCCATCCTTCTTCCCCAGGTTAATCCCATTCCATTTCGTACAATATTATTTTGGATCTGATTTGCACTTGCAAGCTAGAGGAGTGCACAGTTTTTCTTTCTGGAGATCGAGGAGCACTAGTTAAATCGCCCATGAAAATAACTTTCATAGATGGAGATAGAGGAGCACTAGTTAAGATGTAGAGCTATACTTATTTTCTCTGGTTGACCAACTCCATGTTCTCGTTTCTATTAGGAAGATGGACCATGGAAGTGTCCCGACAAGGCGTTTCTCCTACGATCTGTTGAAGGAAATCACAAATGATTTCTCTGAGCAACGCAAACTCGGTAGCGGCGCGTATGGAAAAGTTTACAAGGTACAGCTCATGAGCACAGTATTTTCATTGCCAAGCCGCTCAATTTCACGAGTACAATGTTTTAAACAGGGAGTACATAAAGATGGGAAAATCATAGCCGTGAAGATACTTTATGACATGCCTGGACTTGACGATGAGCAATTTAAGATGGAGTTTAACAACCTTACGAGTCTTGAACATCGTAATGTAGTACAGTTAGTCGGCTATTGCCATGAAACTCAGCAAGAGTGCGTAAAGTACAATGGAAGAATGGTTGTTGCCGACAAGATACACAGGGCGCTCTGCTTTGAGTATGTGCACAACGGGAGCCTTCATGATAATCTTTCTGGTATGATATCATGGTGATGTACGATATATTTTGTTTTCGTAACAAGCTCTAGTTGTATTCATTAATATGTTACAGTTTTTTCTTATACATAAACAGATTCCTCTTTGTCACAACAGATGAACATAGTGGACATGATTGGCGCACACGCTATGGAATAATTAAGGGTATTTGCCATGGTTTGAAATACCTGCATCATGAACTGAAACGTCCTCTGTATCATTTGGATTTAAAACCAGCCAATATACTGCTGGATGAGTATATGCTACCAAAGATTGCAGATTTCGGCTTGTCAAGGCTCTTTGGAGAAGAGTCGACCAAAATCACTAAAAGTTCAGTAGGAACACTGTAAGCTTAGTTATTAACTCTTCATGTCAATGGAGTATGTAATTCTTTTTGTATTAGACACATACTATATAACTATATATACATATGTATGATGTGTCATGCAGCGGTTACTTACCACCAGAATACATAGAGCATAATGTAATCTCAAACAAGTTCGACATATTCAGCTTGGGTGTTGTTATCATAAAGGTAATGGCAGGACCTGAGGGCTACTCCAGATGTGCTGACATGTCTTCGCGGGAATTTATTAAGCTTGTAAGGAAACAATGCATCATTTAATTAGTTATACTTCTTAGCGAGACACTAGCAATACTTTAGTTTTCTAGTATTAACTACCCTTCCTTATGTTCTCTGTTACTGGTAGGTGCACGGAAAATGGAGGCATAGGCTACAAGCACGATCAATGTATGAGCCAACGGCATATTATGAACAAGTAAAGACATGCATTGAAATAGCTTCAAGGTGTGTGGAGGCCGATCGGCACAAAAGGCCGAGTATAATGGAAATCGTTGTTAAGATGAATGAGACAGAGATGAAGATTCTATCATCGTCACCCATAGAGGTATTGTATAACAAAAGGCACAATCTCTTGCTTCTGCTATAATTTTCATCTCTTGACCTCTATCTACCATATCAAACTACATCATCTATACACACATGGAACATATTGTAGGAAGAAAATTTAGGACATAGATGATTCTCCTTTTCTCTAGAAGGCCGTAGTAATGTATCGCAGCAAGATTTTTTGGAATTTTGTTTAGTCAGTTTCTTATAGTGTAGAAAGAGTACATGATAACAATGTTGATATTTTAACTGGTGTAATATATTTTCTGGAAAAAATTAAAACTTGCGAACAACCATATTTTTAAATTGAACTCCAGCTTCAAAAATTCTGCCGTCCACTATTGTGGTTACACTTTTTGTTTTCTTAATGGATTATATTGTAGAAAATTAATTTATAAGGAATAGGGTATTATAAATCTTTAATAGTTGTAATCAAACGAATTAATCTGTATTGGAATCTTTGTAGAAAAAAATTCTGCTGGCTTCAAGGCACCTCTATGGTGCGAAGAGCATAACCAGCCTTAGGCGATTCAAGTATAGTAAATTGGCCGCTGCGACAGACAGATTCTCCATGGACACCAAGCTTGCAGATTCATTGTACCAAGTATATAAGGGGAGCTACACAGATAACAACGGCAAACAAGAAGTGGCTGTGAAGATATTAGGGCATACTACAGTAGAAGCCGTTGATTTTCTCCACGAATTCGAGACGATTAGTAGAACAAGGCACACAAATGTAGTCGAGATGAAAGGCTGGTGCAGCAGGAAAAAAACGTGGAACTTGATCGATTTTATGGGTCGGTTCAGGCAACAAACGGTTGAAGTCTTTCTTGTTTATGAATTTGTGCCTAATGGCAACCTGGAAGATCACCTACGCTTCAGGAAGGAAATACTACCATGGGAAAAGAGGTATTGTACATTATGTACTACAAGTCTACAAGTACAATAATTTGGAACTTTGGAGAACTAAAATGAATTTCTGCCAAGAATAAATACATGACGGCGAGCTATGTATGTCTTAGACATTTCACTTTACTCATTAACTCATTTCGCAGGTATCACATAGTTAAGGGCATAGGGTCTGCACTGCGTCATCTTCACCACGAGTGCAATCAAGCCATCTTGCACAGAAATATCAACCCAAGCAACATATTTCTGGATCATGATTTCAACGCCAAGCTCGGGAGCTTTGGGCTATCGAGGATCGCCAGCCAAAACAATGCAACAGCGCTGACTACGGCTATCGGAAGGGCGGAGTACATGGACCCACAATGCATGAAGGATGGGAACGTTGAGTTCACCCGTAAAACCGACGTCTACAGCTTCGGAAAGGTTCTACTAAATATTGCATGCACAGACAAGTCCCCGGAACAAGTCCGAGAGTTGTTTAGGTGCAGCGCCGCAGAACCGAAGGTGGTGGAGGATATGGCTGACTGCAAATTAGGTGGTGTCTTCGACAGGACGGAGATGGAGCGCGTGATTGTCCTGGGCCTCAGGTGCTGTCATCCAGAGGGGAAACAACGTCCATACATGGTGGATGTAATGGCATTTCTGGAGGAGGGCATAGAGTTGCCTGCTATAACAGAAATAGAAGATCAGTCGGGTGTATCTGCTATAGCCGAAATAAAGGAAGAGTTGCCTGAGCGCACGACCCTGTAAAGCTCGTGTTCATTTGTTATAGATGAACACATTGGACTAAGGCATTTCAAAAAAAAGTGCATAAAAAGAAGTGCATAAACAACCGAGCACGAAAGAATGACAAACACCGAAAGACAACATTGCAATAACATTCAAATCCGATGGCCAAATAAGCATAACATAATCTTACTATTGTTCATGGTTTTGCTTCCAGGTACATGACTAATAATATAGGTATGCACAATCATAGCGAAGCTTCTACTTGACCCCTTGTTCGATGTTGTATTGTCATCGCAATCACATATGTTGTTGCAGGAAAAGCATCGCTTAATGCACATATCTTACTACACCAAACACAAGCAGGGGGCAAGATTAATGTAACAAACAAATATTCAAACAAGGGAAATATTCACATAGACCTTCTCATTTTTGCTATAAGCTGTGCAAACCAGACGACAACACTTAGCAGAACAATTATCAATTTCATTTTCTGGATACAAAGAAAAATTATCAGCTGATGAAGAAGAGAAAAGACGGAAAATATATTACATACATATACTAATACATGGTTCCCAAATAACACGGAGGCATCTCATCTGGGTTTGCAGAGAGTTGATCCATTATTTACATATAATTCAGACGAAACATTAAACACGAATGATTCAGACTCAGTCAAATATAGAACAAGCCCCTATGGTCTTGAGCATGTCATGTGACTCCAACGCTTATTGATTAAGATCAGTAGCCACAACCTGTGTGTCATCAAGGCGCTGCAGTTAGGAGTGAGGTTCTGTGAAACTATTTTGAATTCGACGGGTGGGAAGACACACAATATTCATGTAGTTACCATAGGATCTGGCAACTTCTTTCAACTTATTGGACTTCTCTTTATTTTTTTGGTCATTTTCTTTCATCTGCCAGAGAAGAACCTCGCTCGTATTCTTTTGTTTTTCTAACTCAGCATAGTTGAAGTCCTTCAGGACATTTTCGACAGTCTCCATGTATCTGAATGCTTGGACTGCAACCGAATTTTGGGACACATAGTTAGTGAAAAGACAATTATTCCCAAACAAGTTGGAGTAGGCTAGAGGTGAAACCCATAAGATCTCGTAACTAACTCATGGTTCTGGCACATGGATAGCAAGCTTTCACGCGGCTCTTTCCATGGCTAGTTCTTTGGTGATAGTCCAGTCCTTCAGATCTCTCTTTACGGACTCCTCCCATGTCAAGTTTGGTCTACCCCAGTCCTTTAGTTAGTGTTAAGACATTATTGAGAAAAAATAGAGCATCATCTTCACTATGGCACTACCTGATTAAAAAGCTAAGAATAGAAAATAAGAAGAGCAACACTGGATCAACTAAGTCATAGTGGATTAAAGAAAAAACAGCCTTCACGATACTTCAAAATCATATATCACACCAGCACATCACCATCGATACCATGGGTATACATACTTGAAAAACTGAGAAAAAAATGAACATATCCTTGGACACCCATTTAAAATAGAACATGGACAGATAATTTTCCTTATTCAAAATCTTCTCTTTCTCTCACCCGCACACATCAGACAACACGCAAACAAGCAGGTTAACTCGCGATGGTGGCATATACCACTATATTTCTTTTAATCCTCCAAATAGTAAATTTGTAGTAGATATATATTAGCGCAAACACAATACAATTTGGATGACCTCGAACTGGGAAATTATTAAATGGTTAGATGCAAACAAAAATAATAAAGCAGGATGCAACCTATACCTAGAACACATCAATCTATTATTGCGATATGAGATAATATATATTAAATATTGTAAACATAAATGAACCCTACACAGAAGCACGGACTGCACAGTTTACATAGAAAATTAGATAACCATGCAGCAGGCTGTTGTACGAAACTGGCAACTACTTCTCTGTGAAGGTACCTGGATAATGGTGGGTCTGTTTCCATTTGATTGCGGACGTGCCCGGTAGCGCGACGGCACGAAAGCCGGCGGATTTCCCAACATCCCAGGAGACAGACTATCATTGTGGAACAACGTTAGCTACAATCCTCTCGGCCTAGTGAAAAATCTAGAACTTACATCAGTATTCGAACTCATTATGGAACAGCCTAGCTACAATTGTCTCGGACTAGTGAAAAATTTAGAACGCACATCAGTATTTGAACGTCTACCTATAATGAGATTATGTAAAAAACGCGCCATATCCCAGATTGCTATAGCATTCAGCATGTCATGGCAGGTTTTTCATGATGTGAGCATGCACATGTTGCTGGAGTTGGTTCCTCAAACGAACAATGCAAGAGCACAACACTAGTGGAAAACAGGGCTTTCGTGGAGGCCTTTTGTCGCGGGCCCGCCTCGACCCGCGACAAATGGCCTGGCCACGTCGCCCCGAAACCCTTTGGAGCGGTCCGGGCCTTTTGTCGCGGCCTTTTGTCGCGGGCCGTATAACGACCCGCGACAAAAGGGCTCTGAGGGTTGGCGCCGCCTGCTTGACCCTTTTTGTCGCGGGTCGTGGTACGGCCCGCGACAAAAGGGCCAGGCCTATATATACACACAGCCAGCCCCCCACCTCCCTACATTTTTTTCCTTGGTGGTGAAAGGTGGAGGTTTATGCTAGCTCATTTTTTCTTCATGTGCACAAGAGGTGTTTGATGAAATGTTTGTGAGGGATGCCACTTGATTTTATTTGATAAGATTTCTCCTCTTTTTGATCCTAAAAGGTTAGTAACTATTTTCTCGTATACATATATAGTCCGCAAAATACTAATTTTAGCATGGTAATTGCATCTGACACATAATTGTACCTATGATGCAGATGAGTCATCCATGGATGTACGGCAACCGATTCGCTCCCGCTTTCAGAGAGGGCGTGAATTCTTTCCTGCTTGTGGCCGAGGCCAACAAGTCGAAGCAGGGTTTTATGTTTTGTCCATGTCTGAAATGTAAGAATGAGAAGGATTACTCTTGCTCAAGAGACATTAAGAGCCACCTGCTTCGGTTCGGATTCATGTCCAGCTATAATGTTTGGACCAAGCACGGAGAAGAAGGGGTTATGATGGAAGACGGCGATGAAGAAGAAGATAACGATGACCAGTACCGATCTATGTTTTCTGAATTATACGATGATACCGCAATGGAAGACAATGAAGCAGACGGAGGTGAAGAACGGGCACCAGATGATCCTGTTGATGATGATCTTCGTCGGGCCATTTCTGATGCAAGGAGAGACTGTGGCACGGATAAGGAGAGGTTGCAGTTCGACAAGATGTTAGAGGACCACCACAAATTGTTGTACCCAGGTTGTGAAGATGGGCAGAGAAAGCTGGGTAGCGTATTGGAATTGCTGAAATGGAAGGCAGAGGCCGGTGTGACTGACTCGGGATTTGAAAAATTGCTGATAATATTGAAGAAGCTGCTTCCAAGAAATAACGAATTGCCCGTCAATACATATGAAGCAAAGAAGCTTGTCTGCCCTCTAGGATTAGATGTGCAGAAGATACATGCATGCATTAATGACTGTATCCTCTACCGCGGTGAGAAGTACGAGAATTTGAACAAATGCCCGGTATAGGATCAGAAGAGATGACCCTGGTGATGTTGAGGGCGAGCCACCCAGGAAGAGGGTTCCTGCGAAGGTGATGTGGTATGCTCCCATAATACCACGGTTGAAACGTTTGTTCAGAAACAAAGAGCATGCCAAGTTGTTGCGATGGCACATGAAAGAACGTAAGAAAGACGCGATGTTGAGGCACCCCGCTGATGGTCGGCAGTGGAGAAATATCGGGAGAGAGTTCCCGGATTTTGCAGGTGAGGCAAGGAACTTATGGTTTGGTCTAAGTACAGATGACATGAATCCTTTTGGGGAGCAGAGCTGCAGTCACAGACACTCGGCCCGTGACTCTATGTATCTACAACCTTCCTCCTTGGTTGTGCATGAAGCGGAAGTTCATTATGATGCCAGTGCTTATCCAAGGCCCAAAGCAACTCGGCAACGACATTGATGTGTACCTAAGGCCATTAGTTGATGAACTTTTAGAGTTGTGGGCCGAACCAGGTGTACGTGTGTGGGATGAGCACACCGAGCAAGAATTTGACCTACGAGCGTTGCTATTCGTAACCATCAATGATTGGCCTGCTCTTAGTAACATTTCAGGACAGACGAACAAGGGATACAATGCATGCACACACTGTTTAGATGAGACTGAAAGTAAATATTTGGGAAAAAGTAGGAAAAATGTGTACCCGTACAATCGCCGTTTTCTTCCGCGCATGCATGCTTAAGGAAAAAAGGCAAGCATTTCAATGGCGAGGCAGAACACCGTCCGAAGCCTGTCCCCCGTAGTGGTGCTGATGTATTTGACATGGTCAAGGATTTAAATGTTATCTTTGGAAAGGGTCCAGGCAGTCGACCTGTTCCGAAAGACGCTGACGGACACGCGCCCATGTGGAAGAAGAAATCTATTTTTTGGGAGCTAGAATATTGAAAAGTCCTGGAAGTCCGCTCTGCAATCGACGTGATGCACCTGACCAAGAATCTTTGTGTGAATATTCTAGGTTTTCTGGGCGTGTATGGGAAGACAAAAGATACAACAGAAGCACGGGAGGACCAGGAACATCATAAAGGACGAGACGGCAATCATCCAGGGAAGTTTGAAGGGCCTGCCAGCTACGCTCTTACCAAACAAGAGAAGGAAATATTTTTTGAAGCCCTATTCAGTATCAAGGTTCCGTCTGGTTTCTCGTCGAATATAAAGGGAATAGTAAATATGAAGGAGAAAAAATTTCAGAACCTAAAGTCTCATGACTGCCACGTGCTTATGACACAATTTCTTCCGGTTGCATTGAGGGGACTTCTACCAGAAAATGTTCGACTAGCCATTGTGAAGATATGTGCATTCCTCAACGCAATTTCTCAGAAGGTAATGGATCCACAAACTTTGTCAGGGTTACATGTTGATGTGGTCGAATGTCTTGTCAGCTTCGAGTTGTTGTTCCCACCATCCTTCTTCAATATTGTGACGCACCTCCTCGTTCACCTAGTTGAAGAGATTAGAATTCTCGGTCCTGTATTTCTACACAATATGTTCCCCTTCGAGAGGTTCATGGGAGTCTTAAAGAAATATGTTCATAACCGCGCTAGGCCGGAAGGAAGTATCTCAAAGGGCTATGGAACCGAGGAGGTCATTGAGTTTTGTGTTGACTTTCTTCCCGACCTTAAGCCGATTGGTGTTCCCGAATCTCGGTATGAGGGGAGGCTGACCGGAAAAGGCACACTAGGAAGGAAAGCAACGGTGTGCAGGGACAAGATTTCTTTCAATCAAGCACACTACACAGTTCTATACAATTCCAGCTTGGTGGCTCCGTACATCGAGAAACACAAGAATGTTTTATGAGAAATAAACCCGGGTCAGCCCGAGTCCTTGATTACACGTCAACACATGAATACCTTCGGCAGTTGGTTGCAAAGACATCTCATGAGTGACACCACTGTTGTAGAGCAGCTGTACTTGTTGGCCAGGTTACTATCTTTCAACATATGTACATTCCAAGGGTACGAGATAAATGGGAATACATTTTACACGATCGACCAAGCTAAAAAGAGCACCAACCAAAACAGTGGTGTCCGCTTCGATGCAAAAGACGAGAATGGGCAGACCACCACATATTATGGGTACATAGAGGAGATATGGGAACTTGACTATGGACCCACTTTTAAGGTCCCTTTGTTTCGGTGCAAATGGGTGAAGCTCAGCGTGTACAGTGTAGACGATAAGTACGGTATGACAACAAGGGATCTCAACAATCTTGCGTACATGGACGAGCCATTCGTCCTAGCCAACGAGGTGGCTCAAGTTTTCTACGTGAAGGACATGTCTAGCAAATCGAGAAAAAGAAATCAACAAAAGAATACATCAACCGAAGAGCTAAAGCGCCACATAGTTCTTTCGGGGAAAAGAAACATCGTGGGAGTGGATGACAAGACAGACATGTCAGAAGATTATAATAAGTTTAAAGAAATTCCGCCCTTCACGGTGAAAATTGACCCAAGCATCTTGCTAAATGATGAAGATTCTCCATGGCTACGGCGTAGAAGAAAATCACAGCACTAGATGGCGATGTTGGTGATATTTAAACCTGTAATGTAATAATGTACTCTTAATATATAGTTCCCAAGACTGTTGGAGGAGATGGAGTCATTCACGGGCTTGCAGGAAAAATTTCCGAGGCGGAACTTCCGAAGATGCCATAGGGCGTGTGCACCAAGGGCCTCTTGCGGAACTTCAATGCTCCTTTTATAGGCACGGCGCCGCTTGTACTTTGTCTTGTTCCTCCGACAGGGCGTCGTGCGCTACATGCTTTATCTTATCGAGCAGTGCGTCCACCCACGCGTCCTTATCCTGCCGACAGTTTTAGTCCCGGTTGCACCCACCAGCCGGGACTAAAGGTTAGCCACGCGTCCAGATAAGGCCCTCCCAGATAAGCCTCCCCAAGATAAGGCCCCCCATCTTTTGTCCCGGGTTGAGCCCCCACCCGGGATGAAAGTTTTCCGCGCCACTGCGTTACCGCCTATATTCTTCCCGCGCTTTCCACTGCTTCCCGCCTCCGTCTTCCCGCCATTTTCAGAGCGGCCGGACTCTCCAGAGCGTCATGGCCTACCGTGGCCCCCGCCTGCGCTACCCTCAGTCTCAGCCCACGCGTGCTCACCCGCCGAGGTTCGACAACCATGACCCCGATGCTAGCGACGATGACGTCGGCGACTACGATGACTACAGTGGCGACGTTTATAGGGCTAGGCACGACTATGACTGAATGGCTCCAACATTCGAATCTGGCCATGTATCTTAATTTTCAGTTCAATCGTAATAAAATTTCGTAACAACGACTTTATTGAACTAAAACAACCGACAACGACTTTATAAACTAAATTTAAACTAAAACAACCGACAACGACTTTATTGAAATTACAATTAAAATAGATAAACGACTAGTCTAGTCTCTACTCGTCGTCGGAGGTTGCCTCCGTCCAAATGTCATCCCACCGAGGGTCGTTTTCGGCCCAAGTTGTATTCGGGTTGTCGAGCTCGAACTCGGCGACGGCCCGACGGTGGCGCCTGTTGGACCGGCGTTGTGCCCTGAGGTCAGCGAAGAACGCGTCGGTGTTGTCGACATCGTTGGGGAACTGCGCCCTCCACTGGCGCATCAACTGCTTGTCGTGCTCGGCGATGGCGATCCTGCGCTGCACCTGGCGGTGCTGGCGACGGTCCTCGTCGTCGACGAGGCACGGCGCTGGCGCGAGGAACTCCGCCTCCTCTAGCGATTCAACATCCGGGAAGTTCATGTCGCGCCGTGGCCGCCGAAAATCACCACGCCGCCGCGTCGTAAGCGCGCGCCGCCAGCTCCGGCGTGTTGTACGTGCCGAGGGTGAGGCGGAAGCCACCGGCGCGTATCTCGGCGTAGAACCTACCGCTCGGACGCGCTCGGACGCCACGGAAACCGGACGACCCGCGACGGCGTGGCGGCATCCCGGAGATGAATGAGCGGAGGCGGCGGCGACGTGTGGTTGCGCGCGCACGCGGCGCTCTATATAGCGCACGCGGGGCATGGCACGTGTAAGCCACGGCTACACGTCGCACGACGGCAACGGCGGGGCGAGGCACGTGGAAGCGGTGGCGACACGTGGCATGGGGAAACCTTACGTGTGGCACGGCGGCGGTGCACAGTACAAAAGAAACAGAAACAGATCAAAGTTAGTCGGTGTCCGAAATACTCCGCATATCATTAGGGGTAAAACATACACGACTATCAACGTTTGATATGATGTGAGATGCAAATAGGTATATGGATGTCATATTCATGTTCATTGGATTTTTCTGATCAATTTTCATATATAAAACATTTCTATTTGAGTTACCATTTAAAAGTTATTAAAATAATAGTTTTTATTTATTTAAAACAGAAAAGGGGTCTGAGGGAAATATCAGAAATGGGGCTGATCCGCGTCCAACGGCTCCAGGCCGTTGGATCCAACCGGCCGAAGCCGTTGGATGCGCTTACCGCGGATCGTCCCCAACCCCCTTTTGTCGCGGGTCGTGCCACCACCCGCGATAAAAGGGGGTAGGTATAAAACCTCCGCGTCGCGGGCGGAGCCAGCACCCGCGACACCGGAGGCCAACCCTAGCGATTTGAGCGCCGCCAGGCTGCCGAAAATTCGACCCGCGCCGCCGGCCGTCTTACTCGCCTCCGGCCGCCGCCCCCGCCACCTCTGCGCCGCCCTCTGCGCCGCCGCCACCTCTGCGCCGCCCTCTGCGCCACCTCTGCGTCGCCCCCGCCACTCTACGCCGCCTCTGCGCGCGCCGCCCTCTGCGCCACCTCCGGCCGCGTGCCGCCACCTCTGCGCGGCACCTCCGGCCGCCGCCACCTCTGCGGCACCTCCGGCAGCTGCCACCTCTGCGCCACCTCCTCTGCAGGTAGTCTGTACCGCGCGGCCGCCGGCGTCGGCCGGCCCGGCCCTTTTGTTTCATTTATTTTTTTGTTAATTAATTAGTTTATTTAGTTAGTATTTAGTTTAATTAGTTTGTATTTAGTTATAGTTAGTAGTTAGTAATTAGTTCAATTATTTTGTATTTAGTTTAATTATTTTGTATTTAGTTCAATTATTTTGTATTTAGTTAGTTTAAGTTTATTGTAAGTATTTTGTATTTAGTTAATTTAAGTTTTTTAAAGTTTTTTGTAAGTTTTTTGTATTTAGTTAGTTTTTATTAGTTATTTAGTTTTAATTTAGTATTTAGTTAATTAGCGCGAAACACGAACCCGACGCCGACACCGGCCATCTCCCTCTCGCAAACACGAACCCGACGCCGACACCGGCCCTCTCCCTCTCGCGCCCTCTTCTCCCTGTTCCACGCCGCCTTCCCCTCCTCTCCCTCGACGAGACCTCTGAAACGCCGCAACTTCCCTCTCCTCTCCCTCTCGCCGACACCAGTCGCTGACACCCTCACGCGCCCTCTCCCTCTCGCGAACACCCTCTCGCAAACACCCCTCTTCTCTCCCTCTCGCGAACACCACAGACGCCGCAACTTCCCTCTCCTCTACCTCTGAAACGCCGCAACTTCCCTCTCCTCTCCCTCTCGCAAACACCAGTCGCCGACACCCTCACGCGCCCTCTCCCTCTCGCGAACACCCTCTCGCAAACACCAAACGCCGACACCCTCACGCACCCTTTCCTCTCGCGAAAACCCTCTTCCTCACGTGAGCATTGTCGAGATTCTCTACCTCACGCGCCCTCTTCTCCCTGCTCCACGCCGCCTTCCCCTCCTTGAGCCTACCCCATCCGTGGTTAGGGTTAGGGTTTGGTTAGTGTTTGGTTAGCTAGGGTTAGGGTTTGGTTAGGGTTAGAACATGTACTTATCGATTTAATTTTTTGCAGAAACAATGGATCCATTCGAATTCCATCGAGACTTGGAACAGGAAGACCTAGTCGAGGACATAATCCGTGATGGTCTAGAAGCCGACGGAGAAGACCACGGCTCCGGTGATGGAGAACACCGCGGCTCCGGTGATGGAGAACACCGCGGCTCCGTTGATGGAGAACACCCTGGCTCCGGTGATGGAGAAGCCGATGGCTCCGGTGATGGAGAAGCCGAGTGCTCCGGTGATGGCGAGGTATACGATCACTAGAGGCATTAATGGAATTCTATATGTACATATGTATATAAATTAATTAATTTTTATTCTCTTAGGCCTCCGAAGATAAGTTGGAGAAATGAGGCCCGGCAAAGAAGTTGACCAAAAAAGACCACTTCACAATTGAAGCTATATCACCTAAAGGCCAACCGGTGGCACCCAAAGCTGTCGCAACGACATTTAAAAATCAGTGCGGAGTTCTGGTTAGGGATCGCATCCCGATCACTATTAGAGAATGGAACAAGACCAAGAATGTGTCCGAAAGTGAGGTTGCCGATAGGTACAAAGACACACTTTTTGACGACCTCATGGCACATTTCACTTTGCCAGATTTGGGATCGGAGTCTGAGATGGATAAGCAGAAGGCGCTAGTGAAGAAATGGGCTCTTAAGAAGATGGGGGGAACTTTTCCGGGCGTGGAAGAACCGGTTATGGGCAACTTATAAGGCCGAGAAGAAGCCTCCATTATTCGAAGGCTATCTAGCGAAGCAGGAGCATAACTGGGAAGAATTTGTGAAGTACAAAGACTCAGAGGAGGCTGTGTCACTGTCAAAGAAAAACAAGAAGAATGCAAGCGGAAAGAAATATCACCATCATACGGGGCGATGGGGCTACGAAGTAGCCATGCCTAAGTGGGATGCACAAGAGGCTGAGATGCAGCGGAATGGGATCATTCCAGAACCCATCCGAGAAGGATGGGACATTAGGGCTCGAAATTGGTTCCTTGGGCATGGCTGTGAGTATGACATGAAGACAGGGGACCTTGTTGAAAGTGACAGCAAGGTTAAGGTACCCAGGGAAAAATGGATTCAAGTGACGGCAGATATTAAGGCGGGAAAACTGAAGTTTGCTCCCGATAGAGAGAAAGACTTGCTGACGCTTGTCCTCGGTAATCCTGAGAAGGGAGGACGAACAAGAGGCTTCGGCCCTAGTGTTCCGTGGTCGCTTGGGTTTCCGGACGACGCGGAGACTTATAGAAGCCGAGCGAGAGCAAAACAACGCTAGCTGGAGGTGCAGAATGACCGGATGGCCGAGTTCCAACGCCAAATTGACCAGCAGCAGCGGGAGATTCAGCAGCAGCAGCGGCAGATTAATGAACTTAGAGGACAGCGCGAGCCAGATAATACCGCCGGCATATCTCAGCGGCGAAGCAGCAGCGTGGCCGACTCGGAGGCCCCGCCTGAATGTACACGGATGATAGATGGCGGTCATGGCTACCCCGTGGATGGAATCAAGGAGCAAACACCTTGTGATCTCCATGAGGTGTTCAGGAACATATCTCTTAAGGTGGCGGTCGGCTATGTTTTACCTGCATTAGGACCTGAAGGTGAGCCGGCACTATGGCGTGGCAATGAGATTCCAGTTGGCTATGCTCGTGTCGGGGTGGATTCAATTGTACCGACATTTGAGTCATTGCAGCTTGAAATCCCGGGAGGTGAAGGCCAGGTTACACTCCAAGACGTACTGGGTGTGGGGTTAAGCGGCAGCGCGCAAGCACTAAAAACCTATAGAGATACTCTACAACAGTCGTCTATCAGAGAAGGTGAGAGAGCGCATAAACTAACAGTTCTATACTCTGCAAACATAACACAGCCGATGTGTTCCCCCTTCGCAAAGAAGTACTTACAAAGGCACTCACACGGTGGACAAGTTTTAACCAGTTATTATTTAAGTTGTTCTATCTTACTATGCAAGTTATTAGTATTGAAACAACAGGGGTAAGTTGTCTATGGTTGAGTCATACAGCTCCAAGTCGTCCATAACCGCGGACACGACTTATCGATAAGATGTAACCCTGCAGGAGTGCCCAAATGTGCCCACACGCACGATCAACCCACTTGCGACAGGTGGATATCACGACTCGCACTCTCCTTCACTACAACAATGTCCAGGAAGCCACCTAACCAAGTTGAACCCGTATCGAAGTCCGGCCGAATCTCCGAAGCGGACCTAGCTGTTGCGCCAGCGTACTAGGTGGTTTAACACACACTGGGGCGATAAACCACTTCGCAGCGGCTCCGCGGCCTATACGTGCATACCAGAAACAAGGGATACAAGGCACCCAGGGGCTTCCCAAAGATAGATTTGAATCATATGGGAAATTTCCTACACAAGTTGTTTGATTCATAGAAACTAATCCTATAGGAATCTTGTAGTGTAAATCCACGGTTCCTTTAGAAACCCCTTGAATCAAACAAGCCCTGAGTGTTGAGAGAACTCGAACTTGGGTGGGTGGGAAGAATGAGCACATCCACATATTTTCTAGGTCGATTTAGTTATTTGCTATATAAGGCTGTAATTTTATTTAAATTTTCCAACTATTTATTGGAATTTAGGATTTTTGTAATAATTTAGCTAATTGATATTTGAAGGGAAGGATAGAGAAAAAAACTTATTTAGACATGACCAATTAATTTGACTAAATAAGTTTTATAGTGGTCACTTGCATCAACTTGAACTTGGGTGGGTTAGAAGAAAGAGCACATCCACACAACTAGGCAATGCCTTATTGATTGTTTGGTATAGTGGTAATCCACTAGATGAGAAGTGATGGCCATTTTTTGGTGGTTGCCAGTTCCACCTCCTTCATTTAGATTTTGAGAAGGATAAGGGCAACCACATTCTAGGCATATTCCATCAAAAAAGTGGTTGAGCAGTCTGGGCAACCAAATTCTAGGCATAACATTTTGTTCATTCGCCCTTTCTTTGTCTCCATTCTTTTTCTTCATCTCTCTCTCTAAACGATGGCGGTGTTGCTAGATTTTGTTGAGGCTGCAGGTGGGGGGAACTCGTTTGGTCAATGTTGACCAATACAACGCCGCCACCGCACAAAGACACGAAAACGTGGTGTTCGTCGGTGCTAATAAGGGGCACCCGCCTTGGGCGACAGGGTCGGTGGCACGGGTGCCAGGGGCAAAACGCGAGCAAGAACTAAGGAAACACATCGGACTACGCGCATACGAAGCCGGCATGGACGAGGACTGCGGTGGTGAGACAATGGCGGTCGGTATGATAGAGCAGTTGCTCAACCCCGTACGCCTGCCCATGTATGCCTCCTTCTCCCTTGGCTTACATGCATGATTTTTCTCTCTCTCCCGAGATCTTTGCTTGTTTATAGTCGTGGGCTTGTTATCGATTGTATTTGTTGTGAGATGTGTTAGAGATATGCCCAAGAGGCAATAATAAAGTGGTTATTATATATCTTTGTGTTTATGATAAATGTTTGCATACCATGCTATAATTGTATTAACCGAAACATTGATACATGTGTGTTATGTAAACAACAAGGAGTCCCTAGTAAGCCTCTTATATAACTAGCTTGTTGATTAATAGATGATCATGGTTTCGTGATCATGAACATTAGATGTTATTAATAACAAGGTTATGTCATTAGATGAATGATATAATGGACACACACCCAAATAAGCGTAGCATAAGATCACGTCATTAAGGTCAAATTGCTATAAGCTTCCGATACATAGTTACCTAGTCCTTCGACCATGAGATCATGTAAATCACTTATATTGGAAGGGTACTTTGATTACATCAAATGCCACTGCGTAAATGGGTGGTTATAAAGGTGGGATTAAGTATTCGGAAAGTATGAGTTGAGGCATATGGATCAAGAGTGGGATATTGTCCATCCCGATGACGGATAGATATACTCTGGGCCCTCTCGGTGGAATGTCGTCCGATTAGCTTGCAAGCATATGAATGGTTCATAAGAGATGACATACCACGGTACGAGTAAAGAGTACTTGTCGGAGACGAGGTTGAACGAGGTATGGAGATACCGATGATCAAACCTCGGACAAGTAAAATATCACGTGACAAAGGGAATCGGTATCGTATGTAAATGGTTCAATCGATCACTAAGTTATCATTGAATATGTGGGAGCCATTATGGATCTCCAGATCCCGCTATTGGTTATTGGTCGGAAAGAAGTCTCAACCATGTCTGCATAGTTCACGAACCGTAGGGTGACACACTTAAGGTTTGATGTCGTTTTAAGTAGATATGGAATATGAAATGGAGTTCAAATATTGTTCGGAGTCTCGGATGGGATCCAGGACATCACGAGGAGGTCCGGAATGGTCCGGAGAATAAGATTCATATATAGGAAGTCACTTTCCAAGTTTGGAAATGATCCGGTGCATTTATGGAAGGCGCTAGAATGTTCTAGAACCTTCCGGAAGAAATCAGCATGGAAGGTGGAGTCCCGGTTGGACTCCACCAACCCTAACCAGCCAACCAAGTGGGAGGGTAGAGTCCATGGAGGACTCCACCTGCTTGGCCGGCCAACAAGGGGGGAAGGGGAGAGTCCCTGTCCCTCTAGGTTTCGTCCATATGGCGCTTTTGAATTGGGGTCTTATTCGAAGACTTTGGGCAACCCTAGATGTGTTCCACCTATATATAGATGAGGAGAGGGAGGGGGCCGGCCACACCCTTGGCCGCACCACCCAAGCCACCGGAGGCCGGCGCCCCGCCTCCCTCTCCCCAAACCCTAGCCGTCCCTCCTCCTCATACCTCTCCCGCAACGCTTAGGCGAAGCCCTGCCGGAGATCTCCACCACCACCGCCACCACGCCGTCGTGCTGTCGGGATTCCGAGGAGGATCTACTACTTCCGCTGCCCGCTGAAACGGGGAGAAGTCAACACCGAACGTGTGACCGAGTACGGAGGTGCTGCCCGACTGTGGCACCGTCAAGATCTTCTACGCGCTTTTGCAAGCGGCAAGTGATCGACTACATCAACAACGAGATCTAATCTCGTAGGCTTTGGAAATCTTCAAGGGTGAGTCTCATGATCTTCTCGTTGCTACCATCTACTAGATTAGATCTTGGCTTGTTATTCGTTCTTGCGGTAGGAAATTTTTTGTTTTCTATGCTACGGATCCCATCAGTGGTATCAGAGCCGTGTCTATGCATAGATTGGTTGCACGAGTAGAACACAATGGTTTTGTGGGCGTTGATGTTTTTGTTGTCTTTAGTTAGTGTACTTTGCATCTTGCGGGATGGTGGGATGAAGCGGCCCGGGCTAACTTTACATGACCGCGTTCATGAGACTTGCTCCACGCTTGACATGCAACTTGTATTGCATAAGTGGCTTTGCGGGTGTCTGTCTCTCTCACCATAGTGAAGATTCAACTTACTCTTTCTATTGACAACACTAGTATCACCGTTGTGGTTCATGTTCGTAGGTAGATTGGATCTTACTCGAAAACCCTAAACCACGTAAAATATGCAAACCAAATTAGAACCGTCTAACTTGTTTTTGCGGTGGTTTGGTGATGTGATATGGCCATGATGTGATGATGAATATGTATGAGATGATCATTATTGTATTGTGGCAACCGGCAGGAGCCTTATGGTTGTCTTTATATTTCATGTTGTAGTATTATTTCAAAGTAGTTGTAATAGTTGCTACATGCGGTGAACAACCATGAAGACGGCGCCATGGATCTTGACGCTACGCCGACGATGATGGAGATCATGCCCGTTGATGATGGAGATCATGTCCGTGCTTTGGAGATGAAGATCAAAGGCGCAAAGACTAAAGGGCCATATCATATCACATATGAATTGCATGTGATGTTAATCCTTTATGCATCTTATCTTGCTTAGATCGCGACGGTAGCATTATAAGATGATCCCTCACATTAATATCAAGATAATAAAGTGTTCTCCCCTCGTATGCACCGTTGCTACAGTTCGTCGTTTTGAAGCATCTCGTGTTGATCGGATGTGATAGATTCTACGTTCACATACAACGGGTGTAAGCCATGTTGCACACGCGGAAATACTTGGGTTTGCTTGACGAGCCTAGCATGTACAGACATGGCCTCGGGACAACGGAAACCGAAAGGTTGAACACGAGTCATATGGATGATATGATCAACATGTTGATGTTCACCATTGAATCTACATCATCTCACGTGATGATCGGTTTTGGTGTAGTGAATATGGATCGTGTGCCACTTAAAAACTATGAGGGATGTTGTATTAAGTGGGAGTTCATTAGTAATTAGATTAAAACTTGAACTAATTATCATGAACATAGTCTGAATAGTATTTTGAATTAAATTTGTAGAATTGGCCTCCGTTTTCTACCATGCGCTAGTCTTGTAATTGAGATAGAAATACTGTTAAGTCTGACAAGTAACTTTACGGACTGGTACCGTATTGTTAAAGAATCAAGAAATGATTAAGTCCTATTGCAAACTTTTAGTAAACCTCACATTGCTGATTCAAAGAACAATAGTTTCAATTAGTACCTAAAATCATCTTGTCTCCGTGAAACTTGAAGTTCAAATCCGTTTGAAAAGTAAGGAGCTGGAAATTTAGTTTTCAGAGATAAGCAAGGTATGAGATATATGTGATATCTAATACCTTATTGCAAGATGATAGAATATAATCTGGTGAGACTACATAAACTCATAAGTTTTATGGGAATGTACGAAGGTTGAAGACGCCAGGCGTCCCGATCCTCAAACTAGTTGGGCACTAACGATATTCGCATATCCATGAAGTGATCGTCCTTAGTATGCACCATTGCTAAGACTCGTCGTTTCGAAGCATCACGTGATGATCGGGTGTTATAGATTCTACGTGTGCATACAACGGGTGCAAGCCAGATTTGCACATGCGAATACTAAGGTTAAACTTTACGAGCCTAGCATGTACAGACATGGTCTCGGAAAGTCGTCATGATTTGATGGATAATATTATGAGTGAAATTGTTCATCACATTTAAAGGTTACTAATAGTGAAATCTGGAACACTTGTCATATGATGATCAACTTCAAAGTAAGAACCTCAAGGTTATTGGTAATTGACCAATGAACCTAGAAGTTATTGAAGGTGAAGTGTTTTCTGAGAATGAGGAAAGCTAAAAGAGAAACTACAAAAGATTTTTGGCAGAAAGAAAGAAAAGACTAGAAAGTCTAGCTCAGGTGTATATAGATGATATACATGTTATGAATGTATTTCTTGTTTGGTCACACAATGAAATTCTTGGGTATCTGTACCGTATTGGTTGGTATGAAGTGTCATACAAAACAACGCAATACAAGAATACAATGGCCTAAGGGACTGACAAGGAATATGACAGGAATGCACGTCTGGAACAAAAATAAAGTGTTATTATGTTCGTCGTTGGCATTCTGTCTAGCCCTTCAGATTTATAATAAAGAACTTTATAATTGTTATTTTGTTCTAGTCAAATGAAAACAATGAGTTGTTCAAATTATGACAGTAATCCATGTACGATGGATAAGTTATTATAAATTTTTATGGTGAAAAACACATGCATAACACTGACGCTAAAATGCCATAAGGCAAATGATTTGAATTCCACTCATTTGTGGAACCGCCATTTAGGTCATGTTAGAAAGGAACGCATGAAGAAACTCCATGCAGATGGATTTTTGGAGTCATTTGATTTTTGAATCGTTTGGCACTTGCAAATCTTTTCTAAAGAGAATGACTAAAATACCATTCATAGGCCAAGAGTTGAATGGGCAACTAACTTAGTGGAAACATACATGATGATGTATATGGTTCACTGGGCATAGTTGTGTGCGGGAGATTCTTCTACTTCATGAAAACTTCCAACAAAGAATTGAGTATATATATGTGGATATATTCGATAAGGAAGAAGTTTGAAATATTTGAATGGATTCAAATAAATTTCAGCATGAAGTGGAAATCATCGTAATAGAAAAGTCAAATATCTATGATTGGATCATGGTGGAAATATTTGAATTACGAGTTTTAGCGAACATCTAAGAGAGTTATGAAATTGTTCTACAACTCACGTTTCTTGGAGTATCATAATGATGATGGAGTATCCGAGAGACGTGTCCAAACCTTGTTGGGTTAAAGATGAGATAAAATAACGCCATTATATTTTTTTTGTGGATTATGCTTTAGAGACTACCTCTTTTACACTGAATAGAGCATCATCATGATCCGTTGAAATGACACCATACGAGTTATGGCATGGGTATAAACCCTAATAGTCCTTTCTTAAATTTTGGTATGCACAGCATAAGTAAATGAGTTTACAACCAAAATCAGATGAATGTCTTTGTTGGTTATCCCAGAGAATTGATTGGGAATTCTTTCCACTATGGAGTCAAAGACAAAAGTGTTTGTCGATGTTTCTTACTTATTTCCAAGAAATTGTTTCTAGCAAAGTATTTGAGTGGGAGGACAATGGAACTTGATAAGGTTCATGAACCTGAGCATGATGATCGAGTAGCACGAGCATCGGAAATGGTTCCGAAGCGACTACGAAGATCATGGCTCCCATGTCTACAAAGTGTTATAGTCATGGAGATCAAAGTACTTATTGAACCTTGTAGATGTGGTTTATTTTGTGATCAAATAAATGATTTGTGGTCAAAGGATTGTTTTTGAACAATGATAAACCAACTACATACAAAGAAGTTATGATGGGCCCTGACTCTGTTAAAATGGCTATGCGCCATGAAATCCAAGATAGGTGAATACTTTTTGAAAGTAAATGGATCTATAAAATTGATGGACTTGGATGGAATATCCTTGAAGAAGCTCGACTTGTCGAAAAGTTGTTTACGACAAAGTTCAAAGAGTTGACTACGATAAGATTAGATCTTCCGTAGCGATGCTTATAGTCTATGTGGATTATTCTAGTAATCGCTACATATTTCTTTTATGAGATATGATAGTAGGATGGCAGAAATACATTCCTTACCAGAAGTGTGTATAAAGGAAGTATACTAGATACAAACCAAGAGTTTTGCTGGTCCGTGGAATACTAGATAAGTATACAAACTTCAATTGGATGAAGTGAGTATCGCGGAGTTGGAATCTTCACCGGATGAAATAGTCAAAGAGTTTTTGATTTCATCAGAAACGATGAAGATGCTTGCGTTTGCAAGAAATTAAGTGGGAGCGCTGAGACATAGTTATAATATAATGATGACATATCATTGATTATAAATGATGTAATTATATACTTGATGTGTTTAAAAAGGTTTCATTGAGAATTAACTTCAATGAAAAAATATGGACTGAAACATATTTAGTGTCAAGATCTATGAAGATAGATTGAAACACATGATAAGTTTAAGTCAAAGTACATAGAATGAATATTGAAGTAGTTCAATATAAAAATATTAAGAAGGTGTTCTTTTCCATGTGAAGGTTTAACAAGACTTGAGTGTATTTGACACTCAATGAGTAAAAACACATGAGTGATTATAGATCACGAATAATATGTACACAATCAGATGTCCTATGCTCTAAAATGTTATGAGCATGTACTAGAATGATTCATGTGATGATCATTGGACGACAGTAAGAATATCCTTGAGTACTTTAGAAGAACCAAGGATATATATAGTTTTGTATGGGGTAATGACAAAAAAATCGCTGTAAAGTGTTGCACCGATATTAGTTTGGTCACGTATAAAAATGAATTTCAAATCTCAATTAGGCTAAGTGTTGTTTAAAAGGTAGCACAATGCTAGATTTAGAAGAGTTCTAAATATTGTGACAGATTCTACAAACGAAGGCAGAGTATGTCATTGTTTTGACAATGACTGAGGATGTTTAAGTCGAGGAGTTCTTTGAGAACTTGGTGTAGTTCCGATAGTGTCAGAACTTTGAAGCTATATTGTCTGTGACAATATTAGTGACATATTTCAGACCGCGGAATTAACGTTCCACCAGAAGACCGAACATATACGATTAATGCCGACTTATTTGGAAAATGAGTGATGCGTTGAGACGCAAATGAATTGCAAAATACATACGTTTCTGAGCGTGTCAGATCCGTTGACTAAAACCTCTCCCGTGAGCAAAACATGATAAAGCACCAGAAAGGCCAGGGTGTTATATCTTTACAAATGTAAACTAGATTATTGACTCTAGTGCAAGTGGGAGACTGTTAGAGATATGCCCAAGAGGCAATAATAAAGTGGTTATTATATATCTTTGTGTTTATGATAAATGTTTGCATACCATGCTATAATTGTATTAACCGAAACATTGATACATGTGTGTTATGTAAACAACAAGGAGTCCCTAGTAAGCCTCTTGTATAACTAGCTTGTTGATTAATAGATGATCATGGTTTCGTGATCATGAACATTAGATGTTATTAATAACAAGGTTATGTCATTAGATGAATAATATAATGGACACACACCCAAATAAGCGTAGCATAAGATCACGTCATTAAGTTCAAATTGCTATAAGCTTCCGACACATAGTTACCTAGTCCTTCGACCATGAGATCATGTAAATCACTTATACCGGAAGGGTACTTTGATTACATCAAACGCCACTGCGTAAATGGGTGGTTATAAAGGTGGGATTAAGTATTCGGAAAGTATGAGTTGAGGCATATGGATCAAGAGTGGGATATTGTCCATCCCGATGACGGATAGATATACTCTGGGCCCTCTCGGTGGAATGTCGTCTGATTAGCTTGCAAGCATATGAATGGTTCATAAGAGATGACATACCACGGTACGAGTAAAGAGTACTTGTCGGAGACGAGGTTGAACGAGGTATGGAGATACCGATGATCAAACCTCGGACAAGTAAAATATCGCGTGACAAAGGGAATCGGTATCGTATGTAAATGGTTCAATCGATCACTAAGTTATCGTTGAATATGTGGGAGCCATTATGGATCTCCAGATCCCGCTATTGGTTATTGGTCGGAGAGAAGTCTCAACCATGTCCGCATAGTTCACGAACCGTAGGGTGACACACTTAAGGTTTGATGTCGTTTTAAGAAGATATGGAATATGGAATGGAGTTCGAATATTGTTCGGAGTCTCGGATGGGATCCGGGACATCACGAGGAGGTCCGGAATGGTCCGGAGAATAAGATTCATATATAGGAAGTCACTTTCCAAGTTTGGAAATGATCCGGTGCATTTATGGAAGGCGCTAGAATGTTCTAGAACCTTCCGAAAGAAATCACCATGGAAGGTGGAGTCCCGGTTGGACTCCACCAACCCTAACCAGCCAACCAAGTGGGAGGGTAGAGTCCATGGAGGACTCCACCTCCTTGGCCGGCCAACAAGGGGGGAAGGGGAGAGTCCCTGTCCCTCTAGGTTTCGTCCATATGGCAGTTTTTGAATTGGGGTCTTATTCGAAGACTTTGGGCAACCCTAGATGTGTTCCACCTATATATAGATGAGGAGAGGGAGGGGGCCGGCCACACCCTTGGCCGCACCACCCAAGCCACCAGAGGCCGGCGCCCCAGCCTCCCCTCTCCCCAAACCCTGGCCGTCCCTCCTCCTCATACCTCTCCCGCAACGCTTAGGCGAAGCCCTGCCGGAGATCTCCACCACCACCGCCACCACGCCGTCGTGCTGTCGGGATTCCGAGGAGGATCTACTACTTCCGCTGCCCGCTGGAACGGGGAGAAGGACATCGTCATCAACACCGAACGTGTGACCGAGTACGGAGGTGCTGCCCGACTGTGGCACCGTCAAGATCTTCTACGCGCTTTTGCAAGCGGCAAGTGATCGACTACATCCACAACGAGATCTAATCTCGTAGGCTTTGGAAATCTTCAAGGGTTAGTCTCATGATCTTCTCGTTGCTACCATCTACTAGATTAGATCTTGGCTTGTTATTCGTTCTTGCGGTAGGAAAATTTTTGTTTTCTATGCTACGAATCCCATCAAGATGTGCTCGATACAGAAATAGAGATAGGGGTGCAGCTACTGCCGAATATATGTAGATTTTCTATATACAAAAATATATGTAGGGTTGCTAATACTAGAGAATTTTACAGTTTGTTTAGACACAAATCGGTTCTATGGACGGTTGTGTAATATTTTTACCCAGATCAATTCACATACCACCGGTTATGTATTTTTTTTGCTATAAAAATAGGAGGTGTGGTATATTTGATGTGTGTAGAGATAATCTCACCATCTTATAGCCACCCCTAACATTTCGAGCAAGCAAAAAAAATGTATACCACTAACCACCTCTCATCCTACACTCAATTCCTACACAACCAAACGGCAAAAATTGGCTATCCCTAGCCAGGTGGTTGGCGATACTCTCATCCCCTAAACCTATCCCCTAAACAAAACAACCCCTAATAGGGAGGGAAGGAAAACTTAGTATATGATACAAAAACACATAAAGCAATCTGGAACCGTCCACATAGAATCAACGGGCCAAAGCAGATGCCTTTTTTAGGAAGGATCTTGTGCGGAAGCCAAGGAATCCTCTGCGTCGACAATCTGGTGTAGCAGTAAAATTGCCCATCATAGCCGAACATTGATGGAGCCACTACAATGCGTCCAAATCCGGGTATAGTCTTGTCATATCAATGGCCATGTCAGTTTCTCCAGATATAATTTATCCGTTAGCTAGTACTACTGCTCTAGAGGCTTCTACAACCATCTTGTACGCCACATGCAGAAGTTGTACAGTACTACGATAAAGTTTAGGGTTAGGGGGTAGATACATGATTTTTCCGGTTTCAATATGTCTAGACCTTGTTTATCAACTTGAATGCTTACTATATGACATAAGAAGACTATGTGCTTTGGTTTTTCATTTTTTGATTTTTTTTGAATTTTTATGCACATTTGAATCTTGGTCAAATCCTAGGTTTGACCAAGATTTAAACAAGTTTAACACATGAAAATGAAAAGGTAAGCCTGGATCCTTCTTATTCACCCCAAAATGAAGCTTTTGGGAAGGTTTTTGAAATTTCCATGTTTGAAACCCAAAACCACTTCTCTTCGTGCTTGACTTCATAAGACAGAGTTTAGGGTTAGGGGGTAGATACATGATTTTTCTGGTTTGAATATGTCTAGACCTTGTTTATCAACATGAATGCTTACTATATGACATAAGAAGACTACGTGCTTTGGTTTTTCATTTTTTTATTTTTTTAAAGAATTTTTATGCCCATTTGAATCTTGGTCAAATCCTAGGTTTGAGCAAGATTTAAACAAGTTTAACACATGAAAATGAAAAAGTAAGCCTGGATCCTTCTTAGTCACTCCAAAATGAAGCTTCTGGGAGGTTTTTGAAATTTCCATGTTTGAAACCCAAAACCACTTCTCTTCGTGCTTGACTTCATAAGACAAAGTTTAGGGTTAGGGGGTAGATACATGATTTTTCTGGTTTGAATATGTCTAGAGACTTTGTTTATCAACTTGAATGCTTACTATATGACATAAGAAGACTATGTGCTTTGGTTTTTCATTTTTTTATTATTTTTTGAATTTTTATGCCCATTTGAATCTTGGTAAAATCCTAGGTTTGACCAAGATTCAAACAAGTTTAACACATGAAAATGAAAAGGTAAGCCTGGATCCTTCTTATTCACTCCAAAATGAAGCTTTTGGGAAGGTTTTTGAAATTTCCATGTTTCAAACCCAAAACCAGTTCTCTTCGTGCTTGACTTCATAAGACAAAGTTTAGGGTTAGGGGGTAGATACATGATTTTTTCTGGTTTGAATATGTCTAGACCTTGTTTATCAACATGAATGCTTAACATATGACATAAGAAGACGACGTGCTTTGGTTTTTCATTTTTTTGATTTTTCTAAAGAATTTTTATGCCCATTTGAATCATGGTCAAATCCTAGGTTTGAGCAAGATTTAAACAAGTTTAACACATTAAAATGAAAAAGTAAGCCTGGATCATTCTTAGTCACTCCGAAATGAAGCTTCTGGGACGTTTTTGAAATTTCCATGTTTGAAACCCAAAACCACTTCTCTTCGTGCTGGACTTCATAAGACAAAGTTTAGAGTTAGGGGGTAGATACATGATTTTTCTGGTTTGAATATGTCTAGACCTTGTTTATCAACTTGAATGCTTACTATATGATATAAGAAGACTATGTGCTTTGGTTTTTCATTTTTTGATTTTTTTTTGAATTTTTATGCCCATTTGAATCTTGGTCAAATCCTAGGTTTGACCAAGATTTAAACAAGTTTAACACATGAAAATGAAAAGATAAGCCTGGATCCTTCTTAGTCACTCCAAAATGAAGCTTTTGGGAAGGTTTTTGAAATTTCCATGTTTGAAACCCAAAACCACTTCTCTTCGTGCTTGACTTCATAAGACAAAGTTTAGTGTTAGGGGGTACATACATGATTTTTCTGGTTTGAATATGTCTAGACCTTGCTTATCAACTTGAATGCTTACTATATGACATAAGAAGACTACATGCGTTGGTTTTTCATTTTTTGATTTTGTTTTGAATTTTTATGCCCATTTGAATCTTGGTCAAATCATAGGTTTGACCAAGATTTAAACAAGGTTAAAACATGAAAATGAAAAGGTAAGCCTGGATCCTTCTTAGTCACTCCAAACTGAAGTTTTGGGAGGGTTTTTTTAATTTCCATGTTTGAAACCCAAAACCACTTCTCTTCGTGCTTGACTTCATAAGACAGAGTTTAGGGTTAGGGGGTAGATACATGATTTTTCTGGTTTGAATATGTCTAGACCTTGTTTATCAACATGAATGCTTACTATATGACATAAGAAGACGACGTGCCACTAGTAAAAAACGGGCCTTCAGTCCCGGTTCATAAAGACCTTTAGTCCCGGTTTTGCAACCGGGACTACGGAGTCGGGACTAAAGGCCCTCCCCTTTAGTTCCGGTTGAAAAACAAACTGGGACTGAAAGGTTTTCCACGTGGGCTGCGGACGCTCGTCATGACGAAGGACCTTTAGTCCCGGTTTGTAGCATGAACCGGGACTAAAGGCTATTTCGTTAATTTTTTTTATCCATTTTTGTTTTTCTAATTATTTTTCGCTCCCCCTTTTTTTCTATTTTTTCAGAATTTCTAGTATTTCAGTTATTTGACAAGTTTAGTCTCTAACTACACTTAATCTCTAGTCAAATTACTTAACCATGGTCAAACTTCCCGCTCGATCACCCATCCTTCCACTACTCCAGCACTAGCACGCTTAACTTCCAAGTTCCTTTCCCGTCCCGCTTCCAAGTGCTTCGCGCGCATGTTGTTGATAGTAGTATCATATCAATCCTATTAACATGTTGGTCGATGCCACACTTATTTATTGTTTGAATTCCAAATAATTATTTTAATAAACAAAACTAATGTCGTAATAATAATCTTGTATTATAATTTTAAATTCTTTTAAATATTAACTTTTTAAATTTGTATTATAATTGTTTTTTTAATTTTTAATTTTTTAATAATTTTTTTTGCCAAACCTGAAAATTTGAAAATCTAAAAATTGGCTAACTTTATGGTTAAGTAATAGTAATCTTTATGCATGATGCAATTATTAATTTAAAATTTTAAAAAATATAAAATTCCTGAATTTCTGGCAAAAACTAAAATCTTCCTGCAAAAGTTAATGCGGTTTTAGCATTTTTCAAACCTTTTTTGCAAAAAAAGTGAAAATTCGAATTTGTCAATTTTCCCTAATAGTAGGTTGCGTTACATACAGGAATCTCAAAAGATTTTATTTTTTGAATTTTGTATCATTTTCTTTTATATTTTATAGAGCTAAAAAAGGCGATCCACGGGGGGGGGGGGGGTGGAGGTGCGTGGGGAGCCCAAAAACATTTTGTCCCGGTTGGTAAAACGAACCGGGACTAAAGGGTAGACCTTTAGTCCCGGTTGGTAATACGAACCGGGACTAAAGGCTTTTGCCCCAGAGGCCACCCCTTTAGTCCCGGTTGGTATCACAAACCGGGACCAGAGGCCCCAAACGGACCGGGACCAATGGGTGGGGTCGGCCCGCACGGAACGAACCGGGACCAGTGCCCCTCATTGGACCCGGTTTGGTTCAAAACCGGGACTGTTGCTCCCAGGGGCTTGGGACAAAACACGCCCGTCACCGGTAAGCAATTCTGGCGTAGTGCCCCACCTGTCTGTGCTCCTGATGCTGCTTGCAAGGAAGTTATCCTTGGGTTCACTCCACATGCACCTAAGAGGAAGTTGTTCTTTCTCATCCACCATCTACTTCCAAGATTCACTACAAGAAAATATGCCAGGTTGCTCCTTTGGTGATTTCTGATGTCAGAAGAAGTGATAGGATACATGCCCTTTCAAAAGGTTTCAAGAAGAAGACCTATTTTGATAAGAACTGTCTTGCTTGTGATGCTCCTGTCTCAGGGCTCCAAAAGATGGTTGTGAACAATCTCTACAAAAAGTTTGGTATGCCTAGGAATGACGCTGTTGAGGGTAATGATGGGATCCCCTCCTCTGAAGATGATGAATCTGATTTCGATGGAGCTAAATAAATAAGAAGACTTCTTTATCTGCTTTTTGGAGATACTAGTCTTTATATTTTGGACTATCTTGACTGCTAGTTTCCTTTCTTGTTGGCCCTTTTGGACTTCTAGTCTTGTATGCCACAATATTACTGTGTTGTTTAAAGTATTGTCTTATTCCTATGTGCTTTTGGTGCTGGCCTAGTCCATCTTAGGCAAGTATTTGTATTGCATGGGTGATGTGTTCCTCTATGTAGCTTGGATTAGCTTTTGTCAACACCCGGCTTTTTAAGTCCGGATGCCTATTATGTCATACATCGCAATCCCAGGAATGTTGTTGTTGCGAGGCATAATAGTTAAGTATCACAGTCATCATTTATTACAAACCATAATGTCTTACACTTTGGAATCACATGATCCATATTACACGAATAGTTGATCTATTGATCAACGAACAAACACGAGTTCATAGCGGAAGCGTAAAGATAAATGGACTCTATAGTCCACAGGCCAACGCTTGACGTTAGCAGACTCCTAGTTGTTGTAGACGTCCTGTTGACCATCATCCTCGTACTGCTGCTCCTCTTCATAGTCTGGCCATTTGAATAGCCAGGGACACAGCCGTGAGTACTTTAAGTACTCGCAAACTAATACTAGTGTAAGTGCTAGCAATTTTAGTAAGGGGGTGCTAAGCTCTAGTTTCTTTGCATAAAACCACTTTTAGTTCACAATTATTCGCTAACTACTTATTCATGTGCTAACTAACTCAAGTGGGAACATTCGTGTCATTCCCTCTGCAGAGGTTGCACACTTGTGCCACAACATTTGATTTCATCCGTCGGGATAACCCCGAATATTCGTAACTCAGTACGCGGATCATCAACCCTAACCTTTCATTTACAAACCCTAGTACAGGCACCTCTCCCCATGAGCTTGGCCTCCCGGTGAAGACCAACTCGTCAACTCGGGCACTCGCACAGGGCTTGGCCGTACGATTCACCTTAACTCACATCATTTCACAACAACGGAGGCAGCCTCGGCATAACCCCTATGATGTGTGTTCAGAGGGAACTCATACTAAGATACATAAAGTTCTAGTTAAGCCCTTACCCATAATCAGGTATTGTGGGGGTACTTGGGAATTGGAAAGGTGTCGCATCCAAACCAATATCAGTTTTTAATCAAAAAAAAATCACCATCTTCTCTTGGTCATATTCACCTTCAAAATTCATTCAGTGGAATGCATCATCATTCCCAAAGTTTCAATTTCATTTCAAGTCACATGTTCCCATCTAGAGTAGTCAAGTTTTAATATTAGCACTAGCATCTAGTCATGAGGGGTACTAACTACTTGTAATGCTAGTTAGGCTAAGTTTGATACTCTTGTAGTATTCTAGATTTAGACCAAAGTTAACTATAAAAGGAAGCTTAAATATTCCAAGTAAAAACTTGTAAGAGTAAACTCTAGATGGGTTCATGAAGCGTAAGAAAAGATAAGTGTGCCTTGTTCTTGGTAGAACTTTGCACTTGCAAGAATATTAGCTTGCCTTGGTTGGGGAATTGGTCAAAGTGGTCTTCTTCTTCTTGGAAGTAGACCTCCTCCTCCTCTTGATACTCCTCGGTACTAGCGTCTAAAATATGAATACGGGGTACACAATCATCATACCAAACTTATTTACTAAACTAAGCATACACATGATTCACACAACTTAAGCTAGCATCACACATTACTATTAAGTTGGTGGAGGTGTTTTTCTTATTTAAGAAAAATAATTGCCTCTCATACTACGTAGGTGTTATTTTTAATTACTTTGAGAAGTAATTTCCTCTCATTATCTTCTTAAGATTTAATTTCTCTCATGCATAATATGTGACCTAGGTTGACCAAAGTCAACCTCTTCATACTTATCATTTAAGAAAATGATTTTAAATGAGGTGTAGCACCTCATACAATTTAATCCTAGCATGGTAAAGATTTAATGTCATCAACAATCCATATGAGACCTATATGACCAGAGTCTCTACCTCATTTTGGATTGTTCATGACAAGATTTAAATGAGAGAAACAATCCCATATGATTTATTAATAGTTTTGGACAATATCTCTGACTAGAAATAGCCATATAGTCCTTTAATTAAACTAGGCCATGATCCTTCAAAGTAAGCATGGCATATTTTTGCATAAACAATTAGTACAAGTGTAATGTGATTTATAGGAGTTGGAATTAACTTAAAAGCATTTTTGGTTGATTTTTAATAATTATTCTAAGGCAGAAAAGTCCCTGTTTTGTTTATTTTCCTACTTTAATTCGATAATAGATCTAGGGTTCAATCCAGTGGCATTGTGTAGATAAAATCCTAAGCTTTCCAAATATATAAAATTGGTAAAATTTGGCCAAGTAGATTTGTCCCTATTTATTTTTGAAGTTGACATCAGTTTGCAATATTTATCTATTCTGGAATTTCGAATTTGAATTAGTTGGGCTGGCGGGAAACTAACGGGCTGCACAGAGAGAGAAATGGGCCGGCCCAGTACTGCGTCTAGCGCAGTGGGCCGCCTGACGGCGGGGGCCACGCGTCAGCGAGAGGAACTCACCGAACCGGTACGGGGAAGGAGAGGCGTTGGATCAGGCGATGATCGAACGGCCAGGGGTTGTCGTCGTCGCCGGCGAGAAGCAGCGACGAGCGCGGCGGCAGTAGGGGGTCGGAGGGCGCGTCAGGGCTCCGGCGAGCGTCTGGCGGGTGCGCCGCGACGTTGTCGATGATGGTGAAGCCGATGGAAGCAGCGGCGCGTCTCGGGGCGGCCTCCTTCTCCGGCGAGCTTCGGCCATGCGGCGGCGGCGGCGAGCTAGCAATTGCGGCGGTGTGGTGGCTATCTGGTGAAATTGAGTGGACGAGGAGTGCTGTGGGGATGAGGGGAGGCGAGTGGCGTGCTCAGATTAGTGGGAGGGGTGCTGCTTTTATAGCTGAGGGAGGTGGCCGTGGGCGGAGCGGCAGTCGTCGACGGCGTCGTCGTTCCAAGGGCGGCAAGGGGCAAGTGATGGGCGCGGAGTGTTGCTGGTGCTCTGGCGAAGATGACGCGCGTGATGGCGGGGAAAATGAGGCACTACAGCGGCGGCGATCGTGATGGAAGCTTGCAGGTCATGGCGGAAGGGCGTGGATGCTCACGTCGTCTGCGGCGTTCCCGCGGGCTAGTGGGCGTGTCCAGGCGAGGCGAGGTGCTGTCGTGCGTCGACTGACGGTGAGCGTGAGGGCGGAGGTGACGCAGGGGCGCGGGGCGGCTGACGCTCTGGCGCGTCCAGGGGTGGCGCCATGCGCGCTCTGGCGTGGCATGGGCGTTCCTGGGCGTGTCTGGGCGCGTCAATGCCCGCGTGTGTACGCGTGTTCTCGGTCGTGGCTTGGTCTGGGCGTGCTCAGGTGAGTGAGAGGGAGCTGTTGGACAAGGCAGGGCATGCTGGAGGTGAGAGGTGAGGGAGATGGCACGAGCTGGCCATGCCATGCCACGGCATGGTCATGCTCTGGTCAATGTGAGCCAGCAGAGATGGTGGCAAGTGGTGGCACTGGTGCTGGGAAGTGAGAAGAGGGGACAGGGGTGCAGATAGGGTCAAGCTTGGACCAAGTCCATGGTTAAAATGCAGTATGGGCTCAGTTTTTTACCTCTGCCTGCAAGGTGTTCGATGTAATGCCCGCAAGAAAATTATTTTCAAATTTGGCAAATCTTTTTGGTGGGTTGTAATCTTATATTAATTGTAGTCTATTGGTGGTGGTGGGGTTCAAAATGGAATTGATTTGCAAAAAATCATTTTGCATGTGATCTTCACTTTAATAAAAAGTCTCCACTTTGCTTGCTTGCCATTTGAGATAGGGCTGGAATTTTAGAGTGTGGCCTTGAGCAAAGTTGTTGTCCTTGATGTTGTCTTGGATGAGGTGAAAAGAAATGGTGAGGTTTAGAAGTGAAAACTCAAAAGTCAGGGGCTCAAAGTGAGTACCAGATTAAAAATGTCACATATGACCATATCACATGTGAGCTCATATTTGTCTCCATTTTGATTTGAATGATGTTTGATGGTTTCCAAAGTTGTTAATATATGTTTAGTATCCATTTACACTTAATGGTGCCAACCAAAATGGTCTAGATCAAAGATTTGTAAAAATGGCCTAAGCCTTATGTGTGTGTGAAATGGAGTTTTATATTTTCTTTTCTATTTGATTTTTATTTGACCTTTGATGATCAAGTGATCATTGCTAGGGTTTTAGAGTGAGAGAGAACACACAAGCAAGTATCATGGCAATTGCACACTCAAAATAAATAACAAGGTGATCTACATGCATGGTCCTATATGATATGAAAAAGTTTTTGTTGGCTTTGGTTTTTGGCTTCTTGAACTCTTGTTCATTATATTGAAACTTGGGATGTTACAAACCCTTCCCCCTTACAAAAGATCTCGTCCCGAGATCGAGAGAAAGCTAGGTACTAAAGAGATCGGGGTATTCTTTCTTCATGTCTTCTTTGCGCTCCCAAGTGGCTTCTTCTGCAGTGTGATTGCTCCACTGAATCTTCAAGAATTTGATACTCCTGGTGCGGGTGGTCCTGTATGCCTCTTCCAGGATGCGGATAGGCACTTCGCGATACGTCAAGTCCGTGTTGATATCCACGGATCGGTGATCTATATTCTTGAATACTTCGGTCTTCTCCGGTACTTCCAAGCATTTCCGGAGCAGTGAGATGTGAAACACATTGTGTACAGCCGCCATTTCTTCTGGTAGTTCCAGTTGATAAGACACTTCTCCTCGGCGACTCAGAACTTTGAAGGGTCCAACATATCGGGGCGCGAGCTTTCCTTTCAGCTGGAATCTCTGCATTCCTTTGAGGGGTGACACTTTGAGGTAAACAAAATCTCCAATCTCGAAGGTCATCTCTCGGCGTCTCTTGTCGGCGTAGCTCTTCTGTCTTGATTGCGCAGTCTTGAGGTACTCGCGGATCTTGTGCACCTTCTCTTCGGCTTCTCGAAGCACATCTGGTCCAAAGACTTGACTATCTCCGACTTCCGACCAGTTCAGAGGGGTACGGCACTTCCGTCCGTACAGGGCTTCAAAGGGGGCCATTTGTAAGCTGGCCTGATAGCTGTTGTTGTATGAGAATTCTGCGTAAGGTAGGCAGTCTTCCCATTTGGATCCATATTCTAGTACACAGGCTCGCAACATATCTTCCAGTATCTGGTTGACTCTCTCGGTCTGTCCATCAGTCTGCGGGTGATAGGCGGTGCTGAAGTTCAGACGGGTTCCTAGTCCTTCATGCACCTTTTGCCAGAATCTTGAGGTGAACTGCGATCCTCTATCTGACACAATTGACTTCGGGGTTCCGTGCAGGGCGACTATTCTCGAGATGTATAGCTCTGCTAGCTTCGGGCCCTGGTATGTGGTTTTGACGGGGATGAAATGTGCCACCTTGGTTAACCTATCGATGACTACCCAGATGGAGTCATTTCCTCTGCTAGATTTGGGCAATCCTGTGATAAAGTCCATACCGACAGAATCCCATTTCCACTCAGGAATCTGTAAGGGTTGCAACAGTCCTGCGGGTCGTTGATGTTCTGCCTTGACTCGTTGACAGATATCACACTTGGCGATGTAGCTTCCTATCTCTCGCTTCATTCCGTGCCACCAAAATTGTTCCTTCAGGTCTTGGTACATCTTGGTTCCTCCGGGGTGGATAGAATAAAGAGTGTCGTGGGCTTCTTGCAGAATAACTTGCTTCAACTCTGAGTCCGATGGTACGCACAGGCGTCCTTTGTACCAAAGAACTCCTTCCTCATCTACGGTGAATCCCGGTGCTTTTCCTGCAGCTATCTGGTTCTTGATTCCGTCAATGCTGGCATTTCCCTTCTGGGCTTCCTTGATCTGACCAATCAAGGTGGGCTGAAGCTCTATGCTGGCTAGGAATCCTTCACTAACTAGTTCCATTCTGAACTGCTCAAACTCTTGGTATAGGCTAGGCTGTTCTCCTGCGATCCTGGAGTTTAACTGACACGGCAGTCTACTCAGGGCATCCGCTACCACGTTGGCCTTGCCGGGGTGATAGTGGATTTCCATATCGTAATCCTTGATTAACTCCAACCATCTTCTTTGCCTCATATTCAGCTCCTTCTGTGTGAAAATATACTTCAGGCTTTTGTGATCCGAATAGATCTCGCATCGATTACCCATGAGGTAATGACGCCAAACCTTCAGGGCTAATACTACGGCTGCAAGCTCGAGGTCATGGGTTGGATAGTTCTGCTCATGCTGTTTCAGTTGCCGGGACAGATATGATATCACCTTGCCTTCTTGCATTAACACACATCCGAGACCAATCTTGGATGCGTCACAATAGACGTCAAAAGGCTTGGTGATGTCCGGCATGATCAGGATTGGGGCTGTGGTGAGTCTTGCTTTAAGCTTCTGAAAGCTCTCTTCACATTTGTCCGTCCATTCGAACTTCTTATCCTTCTTTAACAGTTGAGTCATGGGTCGGGCTATGCTTGAAAATCCTTCAACAAATCTGCGGTAATATCCTGCTAATCCAAGAAATGCGCGGACCTCGGTCGGAGTGGTTGGGGCTTTCCATTCTGTGACGGCCTTGATCTTGGCGGGATCTACGGCAATTCCTCCTGCAGACAAGATATGTCCCAGGAATCCTACTTCCTTCAACCAAAACTCGCACTTGCTGAACTTGGCATACAACTTGTGTTGCCTAAGGGTGTCTAGGATAACTTCCAGGTGTTGCTCATGTTCTTCTTCGGTTTTGGAGTAGATAAGGATGTCGTCGATGAAGACCACGACAAATTTATCCAAAAAGTTCATGAAGATCTTATTCATGAGGTTCATGAAATAAGCGGGGGCATTGGTTAATCCAAATGACATGACATTGTATTCATACAATCCATATCTGGTGGTGAAGGCAGTTTTGGGGATATCCGTTGCACGAATCTTTAGTTGATGGTAACCCGTCCTAAGGTCAATCTTGGAGAATACGGTGGCACCAGCCAGTTGGTCAAACAGGTCTTCTATCTTTGGCAAGGGGTATTTGTTTTTGATGGTGACATCGTTAAGTTTACGATAATCCGTACATAACCGATTGGCACCATCCTTCTTATCCACAAATAAAACTGGTGATCTCCAAGGTGACGCACTTGGTCGAATCAGACCCTTGAACAACATATCATCCAGTTGCTTCTTCAGCTCCACTAACTCTGCTGGGTTCATACTGTAGGCTCTCTGGGCGATGGGTCCGGTTCCAGGAATTAACTCTATGATGAACTCGATATCCCGATCTGGGGGCATACCGGGTAGATCATCTGGAAACACATCAGGGTATCGACAGACGACCCTGATTTGATCCAGAGTTGGTTTGGCTACACTTTGATTGCAGGTGAAATTTCTGGCGTTTCTCGGACACATGTTCTATTTTTATTCCGGTGCTACTAGTCATGGTGATGGCCTTCTTGGCGCAGTCTATCAATCCATGATGTTTCGCCATCCAATCCATACCCGAGATCGACTTCCAATCCTTTTGTTCCCAGAACAATCAAGTTTGCATAAAAATCTATTTCCTGAATTCTGATGGGTACATCTTTGCAAAATTTTCTAGCTTTAGTTGTTGATCCAGGTATTTGGACTATCATGACATGTTTCAAGCTGATTGGTTGAATCTTACTAGTGCACACAAAATCTTCTGTAACAAATGAATGCGATGCTCCTGAATCAAACAACACTCTTGCTGGTATTGAGTTAACAGAGAACATACCCAACACCACATCTGGGGCTTCCTGGGCTTCCTCGGTGTTCATGTGGTAGAGGCGACCTCCACGGTTGTTCGGGTTGTTGGGGGCGAACTTCTTGCTGGTGGAGACACGGCGTTGCTGCTGAGCAGGTGCAGCGGTGTTGCCGGCGAGCTTGGCCAGCCTTTTGGGGCACTCATTGGAGTAGTGTCCCACAACTCCACATTCATAGCAGGTGATTGTGGCCTTGTCCTTGGTTGCAACGGGGATGGCGTTGCTTCCAGTCCTTGGTGCGGTGCTGGTGTTGTTGTGGTTGTTGGGGGCTCTCGGCGGAGCGCGGTTGAAGTTGTTGTTGTGATGCACATAGGAGTTACTGTTGTTGTGGTGGGGGCCTCCGGGCCTTGGGTTTCCTCCGCTCCGGTTCTGAAAACCGGGGCGCGACATCTGGTTCTGGGGCTTGTTGTTTCTGGGGGCAAAACCACCGCTTGAGCTGGGGCGATACCGTGGGGTATTGCTGGGCCCACTTTGATGCATCATGCGGCGCTTTCGATTCTCATTGGCTTGGTGCAGTTTGCCTTCCATCTGGATGGCAGAATCCACTAGGGCTTCGAGGTCGGCAAAGGGAATGTTGACTAGAACTGTCTGCATCTCATCGTGCAGACCGTTGAGGAATCTCTCCTTTCTTTTCTCTGTGGTGTCAGTTTCATCAGGGGCGTACCTTGACAGGGTGAGGAACCTGTCGCGGTATTCTACCACTGACATCCTCCCTTGCTTCAGTTCACGGAATTCATCCCTCATCTTCTTGATCAAACCTGGTGGTACATGGTACTTGCTAAACTTGAGCTTGAAGTCAGCCCAGGTCATCATTTGTCCGGCATTTAATGCACGGGCGCTTATCCACCAAGCTCTTGCGGGTCCAGCGAGGTAGTGCGTAGCAAATAGCACCTTCTCATTCTCATCAACTCCAGCTACTTCTAGGTTATTCTCCATGGTTTGCAGCCAATCATCTGCATCTAAAGGCTCTTCAGTCTTGCTGAAAACAGGTGCGTTGGTGTTTTGGAAATTCTTGAGTTTGGACCCTGGGTGATCATGGTGTCCATGGCCATGCTGGTTGTTGGCTAATTGTTGCAGGGCTGCGAGGCTGGCTTGACGTTCCGCTCTATCAGTCTCCCTGTCTGCCATCAGGGTCTGCAGCAGTTGCATCATAGCATCCGGGTTCGCGTTGCGATGCGGACGAGCCATCTGAACAGGTAGATAGATCATGAGACGAGAGGGAATTTTCTATGGCTTGTTTTGGGTAAGTTTTAAAACTTAAAACTTGAAGTCTTTTGATGGTGCACATTACACACAAACATGCATTCATGACAAACAACACACATTACAAGCTAACATCCTAAGGGTTTTAAGAACCCTTCTTTTTCCAAGCTACGATACATGGGGCGGGATACAACTCACACCTACATAAGTGAAGCTAGTGCAACTACTCCTCAACATCTACATCCACATCGATGGGGATGATCCCATCCTCTGCGGCCTCCAGGAACTCGTAGTCCTCCTCCTCGGTGAACTCGTCCTCCTCAAAGTCGTCGTCATCGCTCAGGAAGGCTTCTCCTCCCTGAAGGTCGATGCCTCCATCATCAGCTTCCATCTCTCTCAGCTGGTCCTCTTGGGTCTTGACAGTGATCTCCAAGGCTGCTATCTTGGTGCGAAGGCGCATTATGGTAGCGTTCTTCTTGGCACGCTGCAGACGGAGTGACTTGCGGTCCTGGTTGAGCATCTCGATGGCATCGGCGTGCTGAGCCAATGCCATGTGAGTCTGGTTGGCGTAACCACGGGAGTTATCCAGCTCCTTCTGAGTCTGGAACAGCATGTAGTCCAGATGGTCCACATGGTGCCTCAGCTGGGGGTGCATCTGTACCTCCATGGGTGCTCCAAAGGAGTCACGCCTTGCATGGTGAGCAAAGCGAGACTCGAGTACTGCTACCACGTTCTGTCCGCACAGACGAGCAAGTGCTTCCTGAAGAGCACGAGCGAGTCCGTCCATCCAGTTGCTTTCCCTGAAGGTAAAGAGGATCCTCTCAGAAGTAGGAGGCTCCACCTTGCCCCTCAAGTCAGCGGTGATAACCCACTGAAGCTCCCCTCCGTGCTGGTCATTGACCTCGACTCCGTGAAACTCGGGGTGAGGGCGTCCAAGGTACTCCGACAGGCCGTCAAGGTCCCTCTCGAAAATCAAGTCCCCGCCGTTCCCGAGCTGGTAAAACTTCACGTTGGTCGGCTCCATCTGAAAGTGAAATGGGATGAGCAAGTTAGAGAGTGAACAAGTGTGTCAAAATTTTAAGTATATTTATAAGGAAGAGCATGACTTCGCTTTTTAGAAACAGTCTCAAAGAAAAGAAGGTGAATAATTTTTTTGAAATATCCCCTTCATTTATTTGTGAAACTAAATTTTTCAGAACTTCCATTCTAAACTAGGGTCTCCTAAGGTCAAATAATGGCTCTGATACCAACTTGTCAACACCCGGCTTTTTAAGTCCGGATGCCTATTATGTCATACATCGCAATCCCAGGAATGTTGTTGTTGCGAGGCATAATAGTTAAGTATCACAGTCATCATTTATTACAAACCATAATGTCTTACACTTTGGAATCACATGATCCATATTACACGAATAGTTGATCTATTGATCAACGAACAAACACGAGTTCATAGCGGAAGCGTAAAGATAAATGGACTCTATAGTCCACAGGCCAACGCTTGACGTTAGCAGACTCCTAGTTGTTGTAGACGTCCTGTTGACCATCATCCTCGTACTGCTGCTCCTCTTCATAGTCTGGCCATTTGAATAGCCAGGGACACAGCCGTGAGTACTTTAAGTACTCGCAAACTAATACTAGTGTAAGTGCTAGCAATTCTAGTAAGGGGGTGCTAAGCTCTAGTTTCTTTGCATAAAGCCACTTTTAGTTCACAATTATTCGCTAACTACTTATTCATGTGCTAACTAACTCAAGTGGGAACATTCGTGTCATTCCCACAACTCTGGTGTGATTCAAGTACAATTCATCATTCATGTTATCAACATTTTTAAAATCTAACACTGGAAACTGTATGGCCTTTCCAACTGTCCGTAACCGTGGACACGGCTATTCGAATAGGTTTACACTCTGCAGAGGTTGCACACTTGTGCCACAACATTTGATTTCATCCGTCGGGATAACCCCGAATATTCGTAACTCAGTACGCGGATCATCAACCCTAACCTTTCATTTACAAACCCTAGTACAGGCACCTCTCCCCATGAGCTTGGCCTCCCAGTGAAGACCAACTGTCAACCTGGGCACTGCACAGGGCTTGGCCGTACGATTCACCTTAACTCACATCATTTCACAACAACGGAGGCAGCCTCGGCATAACCCCTATGATGTGTGTTCAGAGGGAACCCATACTAAGATACATAAAGTTCTAGTTAAGCCCTTACCCATAATCAGGTATTGTGGGGGTACTTGGGAATTGGAAAGGTGTCGCATCCAAACCAATATCAGTTTTTAATCAAAAAAAAATCACCATCTTCTCTTGGTCATATTCACCTTCAAAATTCATTCAGTGGAATGCATCATCATTCCCAAAGTTTCAATTTCATTTCAAGTCACATGTTCCCATCTAGAGTAGTCAAGTTTTAATATTAGCACTAGCATCTAGTCATGAGGGGTACTAACTACTTGTAATGCTAGTTAGGCTAAGTTTGATACTCTTGTAGTATTCTAGATTTAGACCAAAGTTAACTATAAAAGGAAGCTTAAATATTCCAAGTAAAAACTTGTAAGAGTAAACTCTGGATGGGTTCATGAAGCGTAAGAAAAGATAAGTGTGCCTTGTTCTTGGTAGAACTTTGCACTTGCAAGAATATTAGCTTGCCTTGGTTGGGGAATTGGTCAAAGTGGTCTTCTTCTTCTTGGAAGTAGACCTCCTCCTCCTCTTGATACTCCTCGGTACTAGCGTCTAAAATATGAATACGGGGTACACAATCATCATACCAAACTTATTTACTAAACTAAGCATACACATGATTCACACAACTTAAGCTAGCATCACACATTACTATTAAGTTGGTGGAGGTGTTTTTCTTATTTAAGAAAAATAATTGCCTCTCATACTACTTAGGTGTTATTTTTAATTACTTTGAGAAGTAATTTCCTCTCATTATCTTCTTAAGATTTAATTTCTCTCATGCATAATATGTGACCTAGGTTGACCAAAGTCAACCTCTTCATACTTATCATTTAAGAAAATGATTTTAAATGAGGTGTAGCACCTCATACAATTTAATCCTAGCATGGTAAAGATTTAATGTCATCAACAATCCATATGAGACCTATATGACCAGAGTCTCTACCTCATTTTGGATTGTTCATGACAAGATTTAAATGAGAGAAACAATCCCATATGATTTATTAATAGTTTTGGACAATATCTCTGACTAGAAATAGCCATATAGTCCTTTAATTAAACTAGTCCATGATCCTTCAAAGTAAGCATGGCATATTTTTGCATAAACAATTAGTACAAGTGTAATGTGATTTATAGGAGTTGGAATTAACTTAAAAGCATTTTTGGTTGATTTTTAATAATTATTCTAAGGCAGAAAAGTCCCTGTTTTGTTTATTTTCCTACTTTAATTCGATAATAGATCTAGGGTTCAATCCAGTGGCATTGTGTAGATAAAATCCTAAGCTTTCCAAATATATAAAATTGGTAAAATTTGGCCAAGTAGATTTGTCCCTATTTATTTTTGAAGTTGACATCAGTTTGCAATATTTATCTATTCTGGAATTTCGAATTTGAATTAGTTGGGCTGGCGGGAAACTAACGGGCTGCACAGAGAGAGAAATGGGCCGGCCCGATGCGCGTCTAGCGCAGTAGGCCGCCCGACGGCGGGGGCCACGCGTCAGCGAGAGGAACTCACCGAACCGGTACGGGGAAGGAGAGGCGTTGGATCAGGCGATGATCGAACGGCCAGGGGTTGTCGTCGTCGCCGGCGAGAAGCAGCGACGAGCGCGGTGGCAGTAGGGGGTCGGAGGGCGCGTCAGGGCTCCGGCGAGCGTCTGGCGGGTGCGCCGCGACGTTGTCGATGATGGTGAAGCCGATGGAAGCAGCGGCGCGTCCTGGGGCGGCCTCCTTCTCCGGCGAGCTTCGGCTACTGGCGGCGGCGGCGAGCTAGCAATTGCGGCGGTGTGGTGGCTATCTGGTGAAATTGAGTGGACGAGGAGTGCTGTGGGGATGAGGGGAGGCGAGTGGCGTGCTCAGATTAGTGGGAGGGGTGCTGCTTTTATAGCTGAGGGAGGTGGCCGTGGGCGGAGCGGCAGTCGTCGACGGCGTCGTCGTTCCAAGGGCGGCAAGGGGCAAGTGATGGGCGCGGCGTGTTGCTGGTGCTCTGGCGAAGATGACGCGCGTGATGGCGGGGAAAATGAGGCACTACAGCGGCGGCGATCGTGATGGAAGCTTGCAGGTCATGGCGGAAGGGCGTGGATGCTCACGTCGTCTGCGGCGTTCCCGCGGGCTAGTGGGCGTGTCCAGGCGAGGCGAGGTGCTGTCGTGCGTCGACTGACGGTGAGCGTGAGGGCGGAGGTGACGCAGGGGCGCGGGGCGGCTGACGCTCTGGCGCGTCCAGGGGTGGCGCCATGCGCGCTCTGGCGTGGCATGGGCGTTCCTGGGCGTGTCTGGGCGCGTCAATGCCCGCGTGTGCACGCGTGTTCTCGGTCGTGGCTTGGTCTGGGCGTGCTCAGGTGAGTGAGAGGGAGCTGTTGGACAAGGCAGGGCATGCTGGAGGTGAGAGGTGAGGGAGATGGCACGAGCTGGCCATGCCATGCCACGGCATGGTCATGCTCTGGTCAATGTGAGCCAGCAGAGATGGTGGCAAGTGGTGGCACTGGTGCTGGGAAGTGAGAAGAGGGGACAGGGGTGCAGATAGGGTCAAGGTTGGACCAAGTCCATGGTTAAAATGCAGTATGGGCTCGGCTTTTTACCTCTGCTCGCAAGGTGTTCGATGTAATGCCCGCAAGAAAATTATTTTCAAATTTGGCAAATCTTTTGGTGGGTTGTAATCTTATATTAATTGTAGTCTATTGGTGGTGGTGGGGTTCAAAATGGAATTGATTTGCAAAAAATCATTTTGCATGTGATCTTCACTTTAATAAAAAGTCTCCACTTTGCTTGCTTGCCATTTGAGATAGGGCTGGAATTTTAGAGTGTGGCCTTGAGCAAAGTTGTTGTCCTTGATGTTGTCTTGGATGAGGTGAAAAGAAATGGTGAGGTTTAGAAGTGAAAACTCAAAAGTCGGGGCTCAAAGTGAGTACTCGGATTAAAAATGTCACATATGACCATATCACATGTGAGCTCATATTTGTCTCCATTTTGATTTGAATGATGTTTGATGGTTTCCAAAGTTGTTAATATATGTTTAGTATCCATTTACACTTAATGGTGCCAACCAAAATGGTCTAGATCAAAGATTTGTAAAAATGGCCTAAGCCTTATGTGTGTGTGAAATGGAGTTTTATATTTTCTTTTCTATTTGATTTTTATTTGACCTTTGATGATCAAGTGATCATTGCTAGGGTTTTAGAGTGAGAGAGAACACACAAGCAAGTATCATGGCAATTGCACACTCAAAATAAATAACAAGGTGATCTACATGCATGGTCCTATATGATATGAAAAAGTTTTTGTTGGCTTTGGTTTTTGGCTTCTTGAACTCTTGTTCATTATATTGAAACTTGGGATGTTACAGCTTTTCTCTGGCTGGCATTCATTTGTGTGCTCCCATGGCCAGTTGCAATAGCGACTTTATCAGCCTGGGCTTTTTTTTTTGTTTTCTGGCAGATCGGTCGCCTTGATGCAGTTATAGTCCCGTTTTATTGCATATTGATGGTAATGTGCATGGTTTGTTTTGTATCCCCTATTTTTAAACATGAGTACACAACTTTTTAAAACAATGTTGGAAGGTTTTGAACTGGAATATTAGAGGTCTTAATGACAAGGATAAGTGGTCTCTTATTTTCAGTCAGATACAAGAAAGTGGATGTCATGTTATATGTTTCCAGGAAACCAAGAGGGAAACCATTGATCTTGCATTCATCAAACAATTTTGTCCAAGAAATTTTGATGCTTTTGTTTATCAGCCTTGTGTAGGGAGGTAAGTTGGGATTTTGACTATCTGGGATAGTTCTATTTTTTGCGGCACTTGTGTGATTTAAAATAGCTTTGCTCTCTTTCTGGAGTTCCGGTCAACCAAAGATTTTGTTCATTGGGCTCTCACTAATATTTATGCCCCTTGTCAAGATGCCCAGCAGCTCTTAGTCATATCCTGGTTTCACAATACTCAAATTGTTGATTATGTTGACTTATCAATTGTTGGTGATTTTAACCTCATTAGGTCAGCCTCCGATAGAAACATGCAAGGAGGTAACCTCAATGAAATTCTCCTTTTTAATGGAGCTATTAGTAATCCTTCTATGATGGATATTCCTCTTAAAGGTAGAAATTTTACTCGGAGTAACATGTAGACATCTCCACTTCTTGAGAAACTAGATTGGTTCTTTACCTCACTCTCTTGGACTACCACTTTTCCAAATACTTTGGCAACTCCTCTGTCTAAGAGACTATGACCACCTCAGATCATATTCCTTGTTCCATCTCCTGCCAAACCTCTATCCCAAAAGCTCAGATTTTTCGGTTTGAAAACATATGGTAGGAGATGGAGGGGTTTTTGACTCTTGTGGAAAATGCTTGAAATCATTCTATTCATTATGCTCATGCTGCTAAAAGGATTATAGCTAAGTTTAAAGCTCTGAGGAAGGATCTGAAGCATTGGGCTAAATATTTCTCTTCACTTATGGATGAAATTTCTGATTCCAAATCATTCATTGCTCTGCTTGATTCTGTTGAAAATTTCAGATCCTTATCTTGCTAGAGAAATTTCCCTTAGAGCTTCTCGCAAAACCCATTTGGCCTCTCTTCTAAAGCAGCAGTTTGCTTATCGGAAGCAAAGAGGAAAGAATAAATGGGTTACACTGGGTGATTCCAATTACAGGTTCTTCCACTCCTTAGCAATTGTTCAAAAAGGGAAAAAACCATATTGCTTCTTTGACCCATCAGGATGGCTCTACTAATTCCTCACATGAAGGAAATTCTTCTCTTCTCCTAGACTCTTATAAGGAAAGAATAGGTAAGACTAAGCCCACCACAAATAATCCTTTTGATATGAATATCTCCTTGCCAACTCTATGGATCTTTCCTTTCTGGAAGACCCATTTACTTCCCAGGAAGTCGATGACGATGTTGTTAAAGACTTCCCCAATAATAAGTCTCCTGGGCCCGATGGTTTTAATGCCGATTTCTTAAGGAAACGACATATTGTCAAAAAGGATTTTGTGACCTATGTAATCAATTCCATCAAGGTAGCCTCTATCAATGGTTGTTTCATCACTTTAGTCCCCAAGAAAGAAGATGTTGCCTCTGCCAATGATTATAGACTGATATCTCTCCATAATTGTACTTCAAAGTGCTCACTAAGCTCCATGCCAATAGATTTCAGAGAGTCATTATGCAGATGATCCATGAGAATCAATATGGCTTTATTAAAACCAGAACGATACAAGATTTTCTTTCATGGGCATATGAGTACTTGCACCGGTGTCATAAATATAAAAAGGAAATGGTCTTCCTCAAACTGGATTTTGAAAAAGCTTTTGATAAGGTGGAACATAGTTTCATTCTTCAAGTCCTTCAGCACGAAGGTATTGGAATTAAATGGTGCTCCTGGATTCAGCAGATTCTTGTAACTGATACATCTGTTGTTTTGTTTAATGGGGGCGCTTAGTGCTTTATTTCACTGTAAGAGAAGGGCCGGCAGATCCTCTTTCACCATTGCTTTCCGTGCTTGTTGCAGATTTCCTAAGATCTATTGTTAATCAAGCTATGATGGATGGCTTCCTTTTCAGGCCATTGCATGTAACTTCCACTTTGGATTTTCCTGTGGTCCAATATGCTGATGACACTTTAATTATCTTACCTGCTGATGAGGGCCATCTTGTGTTCTTGAAAAACTTGCTCATTACTTCTGGTGATGCTACTAGTCTCATGGTGAATTATGGCTAAACAAATTTAATTCGTATCAACATCCCTCAGGGTAGAGTCCATATCCTTCTTCAGGCACTTTAGCGTTAGCAAGGGAGTTTGCCATTAAGAGGGTGCTTATCTTGATTTGCCTTTAAGTACCACTAAACTTAGACTAATTTGTGTTTGTGAGAACAACAAGTTCGCCAACACAACAAACTCGATAGTTAAGTTAAAAAATGGTCCCGATAGTTGTATCTTTTTGTTAATTAGAGTCTTATATTCTGTAGATAGTTGCTCGTAGTAATCACTGTTCACATTAGCAACAGGTGCATTACAAATTCAATATATCTTAGAGTGTGCCTAGATCTTAGTCGAGTTAGATTTAATTAAATCTCAGTCGGGTGATGTTATCGAAGTTCTAGTTACAATCTAGTTGCAATGCATGCACAACTCATGCCTACACGAATCATGAAATCTTTTATCTCTAAATAGGAGTCCCCCGCTACCCTATTTTCCAGCTTTCCTATGCATCCACGTCACCCTCTAATTGCTCATGCGCTGTCTGCTTTCTCGTACGTATAAGAGGCGTCCTTCCTTGGGCTGGACGAGAGGCCCCTACATGGGCTGGACCAGAGGCCCACACATGGTGCGTACATAGATCATCGAGGCTTGATCCGCTCAAAATAATAAAGATTATGTACCGGCCTTGACGTTTCATCTTCACCATGATTACGCGACGGCGGCGCACCCTCTTCCACTCCCCACTACCACCGGCAGATTTTCCCCCTTTAAACTCCGAGACTCCGAGCTCGAGTGAAGGCGAGCGTCTACGACGCTGCTTATACGGAGTATTTGCGTTACCGCCGGTGACTGCATGCCACACCGCTGATATTGGCGTCGAGGCTGGTGACTGGTGAGCTACTCCCTCCCGTCTACTCCATAGTCCCTAATATTTCTCCTCCCCTACTAATTGTGCTATATATTCCAGTGTAATCTTTCTCCTTCCATCACGAGACGCTGCAGTTCTTTCTCTGTGTATCTTCTCACCAACGAGTGAACGCCGCAAAGGATAGCCGCCAAGACGATCAGAGCAGGAACACTTGGAAAACTGATCTGGAATATGGCTCGTGACTGTCTATCCGTCTTGCCGATGCATGTTGTCCTCATCCGCGTGCATCTGGTTCTAATAGGTACTGCTAATCCTATTCCTCAATTCTTTGCGGAGATTGAATTGCATGTCAGCAATTGATGTTTACAGTATTGTATGTTTTTCTCTGCAGATTATTGAAGCCAAGAAGTGATATCTCTGAAACCAATAGATTCTTTTTGTTGATTCCGTTTTAGGAAGTGTAGGACACAAGCACCAAGCGGGCGAAGCTTTTTTTTTTTTTTTTTTTTTTCGAAGGAAAGTAACCTACTGACTATGAGTAACATTACAATCCATACGAATGATTTCCTCAACTTCTTCAGGTAGACTACTGATCCATATCTGAGTCCGTTTTGATTCCCTGCCAATCTTTGCGAGGGTGTGGCTGGCTGCATTCTGGCTCCTGTCGATGTGCCGGACATCAACATTCCTTTCCTCTACAACTTCATGTATACTTCTAACCAGATGCACAAGGCTAGAGCCATTTTGTCCTGGTTCCCGAATCTCATTGACCGCAGTTAAACAGTCCGTCTCCAAATCAAACGGTTTGTTTGCCCAGCAAAGTGCAAGTCTCATGCCCTCATCACAAGCAGCCAATTCAGCTTCTAGCGGCGAGGTGCACGCTGGCATGTATCGGCACGCAGCAAAAACGACAGCTCCCTCTTCGTCCCGAAGAATCATGCCTACTCCACCTTCTCCAGTTTGCATGACGTAGCTCCCATCGACATTCAGTTTGAGCCGACCCCTTGGTGGTCTTACCCATTGTCTAACCTCCACTTTTTCCTTGTTCACTGGTTCCTTCAGGTATCTTCCAGAGTATGAGACAACTTGCTTTCCTTTACAAGGATCTGCATGTGGGTGCTGTTTCAGAAACAACAGTGTGTCCACATAACTGCATAAGAAACGCTGTGACACTTCAGTTGGGGGCGCAGGTTTGTTGTGGGTCAATTCATTATGGACATGCCATACTCTCCAAAGGACCATCATAACCATCAGTCTCTGAATATTATTGAGTTTTGCCAGCAAAGGTAAAACCCAATCACGGCTAGTATGCTCTAATAGCTTTTCATTTGGCAGGTCCCAGCACTCTCGCATCTTATTCCACAAGTTTCTGGCCGGTGGGCATTTGATCAGTGCATGGAATGTGTCCTCCTCCTCTGTACCACAGATCGTGCATATGCCCAGAGTGTCCATTTTCCGTTTCCTAAAATTCTGTTGAGTTGGCAAGCCATTCCTGGCCAGCTTCCAGGTAAAAGTTTTCACCTTTGGTGGCGCCGAGCTTTTCCATATCAGTTCCCATTCTTTGTTGATCCCCTCCGGTCTAACACTTGTAGCTTGCATATTCATCTCTCTCTCTCTTTGTGCTCCATTCCCATGGCATATGCACTCTTAACAGAGAATTGTCCCTTCTGGTCCGGTTGCCAAGCTAGAAAATCAGCATCATTCCGTCTTGAAGTTCGAATTCTCAGAATTGCTTCAATATCAATAGGGTAAAAATGCTGATGTAGCAAGTTTTCATTCCAAGTGCCGTCAGGGTTCAGTAGTTCAGACACCCATTTAAGGCGACATCTTCTTTTGGGTGATATGACTTTGAAATAGTCATTCCTAGGTATCCAAGGGTCTCTCCATATGCGAACCGATGCACCATTTCCAATTCTCCAAATTACACCGTTTTTAAGAAGTTCCAATCCATATTCAATGGCCTGCCATGTGGAGGAAGCATTCCCAGAGAACACAGTGTCAGTGAGGTTTCCATGTGGATAATATTTTGCTTTCAGTACCTGAGCACAGAGGGACTCTGGATGTTGTATCAACCGCCATGCTTGTCTAGCCAGCAGTGCCTGGTTGAACATTCTCATGTCCTTAAATCCTATTCCGCCTTTATTTTTTGGCCTGAGCATAATGTCCCAGGAAACCCAGTGCATCTTCCGTTTCCCATTTTCCACTCCCCACCAGAAATCTCTTATTAGCCTTGTCAGATCATCACAAAGCCCAAGCGGTAGTTTATAGACGCCCATCACATAAGTGGTTAGGGATTGGGCCACAGCTTTGATGAACACCTCTTTGCCCCCTTGCGCCATCTGATGCTCAATTTGCATGATTCGCTTGGCAAGCTTCCCTTGCAGACTCTGAAATTTCCCTTTTGACATTCGCCCTTCAGGTGTTGGAAGCCCCAGATATTTTGTTTCAAAATTTTCCACCACTACCTGTAGGATGCTCTTCACCTCTTCCTTTATCCCATCAGCACATCTCGCACCAAATAGTATAGAACATTTATTTGGGTTAATAAGTTGGCCTGTACTTTGCCCATATTGCCTCAACACATGTACCACCCGTCTAGCTTCTACAGGATCAGCCTTGAAAAACAGTAAGCTATCGTCCGCAAAGAGGAGGTTGGAGATCCCTGGCGCTCTTCGACAAATCTTTATTGGCGATAATCTATTTTCCTGCACTTCCTTGTTCAATAACATAGATAGCCCATCAGCAATAAACAAAAACAGAAAGGGGGATAGGGGATCACCTTGTCGTAAGCCACGAGAAGGCAAGAAAGATTCCAGGACAGTTCCATTTAGTTTCACAGAATATCTCACTGTGGTCACACATTCCATTATCCAGTTGATCCACTTGTGAGAGAAACCCATCCTTTCCATCGATCTTCTTAGATATCCCCAATCAACCCTATCATAAGCTTTTGATAAGTCCAGCTTGTAAGCGCAGAAGTTTTTGTCATCATCCTTATTTTGCTCTATGAAATGCAAGCATTCAAATGCTATCAGAGCATTATCAGTAATTAGTCGCCCAGGCACAAACGCACTCTGATTTGGAGTTACAAGTTCACCCAGATATGGCCTCACCCTGTTCACTAAGCATTTTGCCACAATCTTGTACAACACCGTGCATAAGCTAATTGGGCGAAATTCTTTTAATTCTAGAGGGTGATCCACTTTCGGGATTAGAACTATTGTTGCATCGTTTACCTCATCCGGCATCTTCCCAGTTTCAAAAAACTTCCGCACTGCCTCAACTACTTGTGCTTTGAGAGTTCCCCAATTGCGTTGGTAAAAACGTGCAGGGAATCCATCTGGCCCAGGCGCCTTGAGTGGTCCAATTTGGAATAATGCATCTGATATTTCCTTCTCAGTAAATTCCTTCGTGAGATTCTCATTCATATCCTCTGTGACCTTTTGCTCAATTAACTGGCCAACTGCATCATCATTCAAAGAAGGGTCCCTTGTGAACAATTCTTTAAAAAAACTTGTGGTCATATGCTCCATTTCAGCCGAGTTCTCTTTCCAGACTCCATTAGCATCTTTCAAGCCTTTCACTTTGTTCTTCCTAGCACGCCAAACTGCCTTTTGATGGAAAAACCTAGTGTTGCGATCACCTTCTTTTAACCATGAGATCCTAGATCGCTGAAGCCAAAGCATTTCCTCTCTGTATAACAGTTCATCTATGTGGTCTGATATCAGCCGAATCTCATCTCTGTCAGCCCCCATCAGCAGAAGTTGTTCTAGTTTCTTCCTACTTTTATCTAGGTCCTTGAGAACATTTCCGAACTTTCTTTTGCTCCAGCCTTGCAAGCGAGACATTACCTCCTTGAGTTTCATCATAATACCTGTTAAGTCATGTTGCTGATTGTTCTCCTGCCAAGCCTGCTGAATGACTTCATTTAATTCTCCGGCCCTCTCCCAGAAAATTTCATATTGTTTACATGGGTTCCGTCTTGGTAGCCTTTGTTCCTGTTTCATATTAACAACAATAACAACATGGTCAGAACAAGGGGTTACAATATGTTTGACCTCATAATCAGAATACAAGTTCCTCCAATTATTATCCGCAACAGCCCTATCTAGTCTCACTTTCACGTTTCTATTCCCCTGTCTCTTGTTATCATAGGTAAAAGGCACACCCGTGAAGCCAAGATCCACCAAACCACAAATTTGGAGGGTGTTCCGAAATGCAGCCATTTGATTTTCATTCCTTGGTGTATGAGAAAGGTGTTCGAATTGCCATAGCGCCTCATTAAAATCACCCACTACAAGCCAAGGTAACGCAGAGCTCCTCAAATTCTGGAGCTGGTTCCACACAAGGTGTCGATTTTCAACTCTAGGCTCACCATAGATGCAAGTTAAGTGCCATTCAGGTTCATTAGGTGACATACGGATGTAAGCATCAATATAATTCTTATTCATATCTTTAATATCAACTATCATACTCTCATGCCAAAAGAGGGCAAGCCCCCCACTAAGACCGACACTATTGACTCCAGCAAACCCTCGAAGACCTAAACGATTCCTAAGGCGACGAACCTTATCTTTATTCTGTCTAGTTTCACATAAAAAAACTAAGCTAGGACGCACAGACTGCGTGAGGGACACTAATTCATGAACTGTCGAGGTCCCTCCAGCCCCTCGACAATTCCAGCAGATACAACTCATTGCGCCTGACGAGACCACACGTTTGGTCTCGTCAGGTTGCCGGTTGGCTTATGACCGGTGGAGGCGAGCTTCTTCCGTGTGTAGAAAACGTCCACACCACCTTGTCCACTCTGCTCCTTGCCTTGCGCTTGCGTCCTTCCCTTTTTAGGTGTTCCACCCGTTTTCTTCTGTCCATGAGCTAGCCCCAGAGACAAGTCCAGCTGCTCACATTGCTCCTCTTGATCATCTGCATTCCTCTTCCCTAGCACAGAATCAGCCGGCTGCATGGTGATATCATTGACAGAACCAAATGACACTTGCAGACTAGAGAGTCCTTGAAGCGCAGGAATCATGTCGCTTGGCCGAGGCCCCCGGCTCTGACTAGCTTGGGATATATTTGTCTGCTGGCGTACTCGATCATTTGCTTGCTGCAACTTTGCAAGCATATCCTCGGTCATCGTCACTTGGATATGACAGTTCTGTACCTCAGCCGGTGTCTCATCCTCCTCCGGGAATTGAATGATGGGTTCCACCACCCCCTTGCCTTCACTAGTCACCTGTACAATTTCTCGACCTCCAAGCCTCTCCAACGACGTCTCCTGCTCGTGTGTGTCCATCTACATGGCCGCAACCTGCGCAGCCAGCCGGGCTTCCTCCTCCTGCTCTGTTTTACCGTATCCTACCTTGTTCCCATATGCATCAATAACTCCAGGAACGATATCATCTGCCAGTGGTGGCATCTTATTGTCATCAGATTCTGATTCTTGGTGAACTTGTGCAGCATTACCGCTCCCCTTCCTGCTGACCTCTCCATATTCCTGGTCAAACACTTTGCATGATTCTGCACTGCCAAAGCTTGAGAAGCTAAGTCCACGTCTTGCTGTCAGGTAATCCTTTGGAGGGATTGTATAGCTGCGCTGCTCCACTTGTTTATATGGGCTGCACCTCAGTTCTATAAGATCATAGCCCATCGATGGCACACCAGGCTTCTTCTTTTCGCATACATCTGTTTTATGCCCCATGAACCCACAGTGGGAACAATAATAAGGGACTCTTTCATACTTCAGCTTGAACACCTTCACCGTCCATGGTTTGCCTTTTATGCCGGTAGTAATCTGTGTTTGCAGCCTCTTATTGTAAGGCAAATTTACCCTTACCCTCAGAAATTCATGTTTCTTTAGCTCAGATTCAGGCACATCGACTTCGATCGTCTCTCCCAATCCATCACCATACCTTCTACCCCAGACTTCGTTTTGCTTCTCAAAAGGCACATTATAGATCCTAACCCACACCGGCACCTTATCAAGCTTAATATCGGATGGCTGCATAGATTTATCGAGGTCCTTGATGAGCAAAGCGTGCTGCTTGAAAATCCAGGGCCCTCCCTTCTTCACAAAATCATAGTCCCCTTTTGAATACAGAGTTATCATATAGTAGTTCATTCATGTTAAGGGCCCATAATCAATTGTGCTGATGCCTGAATGAAGAGATCTACTTCACACGATTCATGCAAAACTATGACCCTTTCTTTACATCCCGATATTTGCTTTTGCTTCTTTGTGTCACTCGGTGCTAATTTCATGCAAGACTATGGCATGTTTTATGTTGTTTTTCTTTGGCTGTCTCTGTAACTATGTCATACCAATGTTTCTGTGTTAGATAACTTTCAGTTTCAAGTTTGTTCTGTTCACATGCGTTGCCATCCTAATAGATACAGTATTGATTATTTCAGGTTTGAGCTATTTTCCTTGATGCAGATGCCACTCCAAATAATTAATAATTAGGAATCAGAATCCTTACTGTACACTCGGAGATGAAATGCCTCTGTTGGTTAGTTCGGCTATACAATTGATGCCATCAATATAAAAGATTTTGGAGGCTGATACATATTCTGATGGTTCAGCTTTCAATTTCATTGTCTCAGATATTATCTCAATACAAGAACTTCCATATTTTGTTTTGTTTGTTTTAAATCATTTATATACTTCTTTTTTGTCAATGTAAGCACTACATTCGCCACTGCAAATTAATTCATACTCAGTTACAAAATATTTAAATGTTTCCAATACGAACAAAATTCCTTTATTATCTTGATTCTTGATTGATATATACAATAATGTTGCATCCATTAATTTCTAACTGAGATTTAGTGTACTTATCAAGCACATTTTTGATCTAATTGAACAGCTATCGATCCCAAATATTACGTCAAAGCATTCTCCTCTCTTTATTATTCCCTTGATTCTATTATTGCTATGTTCTTTCATTGGTTTTGTTCAATCTTAAGTTTAAATCAAGCCATACATATAATTTTACATCATAAGTTCCCGCAGCAACGTGCGGGGTATCATCTAGTAAATTTAACGGTGTGGACGTTTTTTTTATCTCAATGGCAACTGGAGAAATCTTAGTTCCAACACATGTACGATTCACATGATATCACGAATCGATGCAATCCAAAGGTTCGGATGACGACTGAGATTTCAGGATTGATGAAATCACACCGTCTGGGAGGTCGTCGATGCTCATTCCTGCGACATCCTCGGCCATGCTATCGCTGGGCGGTTGCTCTATCTTCTCAGAGACAAGCGGCGTCGATGAGCCAAGGAATGCATCTCCAAACTGGTTCATTATTGGAGTGGATAATCTGCAGCACGGGCTGTCCTAACTAGAGAATACAGTGGACAAAGATTGAGGAGCGAGACTCAATGACTAATGTAATTGTTGCCCTAAGTGATCGGTACCGGACCGTGAAGAGAAAACGACCAAAACGACGCATTGCTACGGCTACGCTGTAGTACACAGGATTCAAAAAATAAGGTGATGCCAACGGATGCTATCCACACGTAGTCAACTCAAAATCTGCCAGCCGTGACCGTCGTTTGGTTGTTGTTTTAGCAAAAAAAATGCTACGGTTTGTATGAACGGTCGGTACGATCCGCACCGTGGTAATGTTGATGTTTTGGAATTTAACCGTCCGACGGTATCTTTTCCTATGGTACAAACCGTGCCCGTGGCTGGTTGTTGTTTTGGTATTTACAAGAGTTACGGTATGGTTAACTAACGGAGATGCTTGTTTGAGAAAGGTTGAAAACCAACTGGTGTAACGCCATGTGCTCCTTATGTGCTCCCTATATAACTACTATATTAAAGGGTAACAACTTCAATTTTTCCTAGAATTTTGAAGCTTATCTGTTTCCTTTGCTTAGTAAACCGTTTGGGTGTTTGATGGTGTGGCCATAGCCGATACGTAATTGGAAACGTTGGTGGAGGATGTGGGTGCCTCAGAACATCACACGTGCCTCCCACCGCTTAGCCTAATCCCCTCTACCTTATCGCACTCAATTCCATCTCTCTCTAAATCAATCGCCACGGGAGATGAGAAAGCAGCGGAAAGGAGGTGTGTCGTGCGAGGCTCCGCGAGGCCGCCGCCGACGAGCACGTCGCGGGAGGCTCCGCCAAGACGCCTTTCACGGCCGCCGCCGTTCTGCCTTGCCCCCATCCTTCTTCCTTGCCTCTCGCCTCCATCAAATCGCCACACTTCTTATCTCTCAGCCTCTCCCTGCCGAGCTGGCCATCACCAAGAGCCGCCTCGCAGCGACAGCCATCGAGATAATTCGTTCCAAACCAGACATGGAAACCAAGCACGGCACCATATCGCGAGGTAGGAGGAGGAGGCCAAGAACCGGTGTGGTTGAGGAGTTCCGGCGGATATCCGGGACGAGGTCCGACTGCTCCTGTTGGAGCTGGCCGCGGTGCGCGACGCGAAGGACGCGCTGGAGCAGCAGGTGCTCCTCTGGCGCCAGCCGGTGCGCGTGGGAGTGGGCGCTGTCAAACCCAAGACCTGCACTGTGGTGGTTCACGGCCGTGGAGCAGATCGCCGTTTGCGCCAGGAGAGGATGGGCAGCGGCAGAGAGTTTTCCTCACGCTGTTGGGTGATTCTTTGCTCTTTTTTTTGCGCATCGTCGTACTCACCTTACAGTTTATTTTCTTTTCTCTGTAGGTCACGTCTTGCGGTCATCGGTCGTTGAGTTTTGCCCCCGCCGTCGTCTAAGTTTGTTAGTACTAACAGTTCTTCTCTACTCTAATTGAGTTCCTAGCTGGGATCAAACGTGCTCTGCTTTTTGGTACAGTGATATGGCTGAAAGCAACCAAACCTGAAAAGTTTAGGCACGATTGCAAGTACATGTAGATTACTTTGTTTTCTCTACAATTTTGTAGCTCCATATGTGCTAATTGTTCACTAGAAGAACGAATGATATGCTTTTGCTGCTTGGAGTTGGTAATTAAGAAATTAATGATTAATTAATTAGAAAATGGGCTCATGCTTGCAATATTCAGATAAATCACCATTCATAATGGCGAAAAGTAGAAGATGATCCAATCTGGGGATCTCTTAATGTTCGAGTAGATTCTAGGAGGCTTTGCAGATGTCCAGAAAGGCTCAACAATTACTCACCTGGGAGTGCTAATCAGTCAACGGTTTTTGCTACAAACTAGCAGGGTTGGCTCTATTATCTTTTGTATCTGTGCCCGAGAGAAAAAAATCCATAGAAGAACAAATGATATGCTTTTGCTGCTTGGAGTTGGTAATTAAGAAATTAATGGTTACTTAATTAGGAAACGAGCTCATGCTTGCAATGATCAGATAAATCACCATTCATAATGGCGCAAATCTACCATAAAATGTACAATCTTCTGGAGCAAGGTCATTGTACTGGTTGGTTCACCTTCGTCTGGATAGAGATACAGAAATAAGTGGTTTTAGTTTTCTGAAGTGCTGTTACATGATCGTAGTAAGTAATATTGTGGAGTTTTTTTCTGTTTTGGACATTGTCTTTTCAATTTATACCTGTTTAATGCTGGACTGGGGCTACTTCTTGCCGGTAGATTAGGTTAGCCGTGTTTGGTGCAGAAGCCATGTCAAGATATGATCTAAACATTATTTCTAGGGATGGATGCAGGTAATTATTCTTTAAACTAATCCTATTTATATTATCAGTCAAAATCTCCTATCTTTATTTTGTCAAAGGAAGCTGGATAGGAAGCTTCATCCATTATTTATCGTACGGAGATTTGTTTTATGCATTAATTTAAGCTTATTACATGGTGGGCAGATATTTACTACTCCATAGTTTATTAGCATGCATGGTCCGGTTGGATTGATACTATATGCATCATGTACCTATTTCAGGTTATAGGAAACTGACCATCACCTTACGAGAATGCAGTGGTACTATTTGATACATGCAAGAGAAGTGTTTCTGAATATTCAACCAGGAAAAATCTGTTAGTCCTGAAGCAGTTTGTATGAATCTATGGTGGACTAAAGATGGTTGGTGCAAAAAGGGAAACAAAAATGAGGTATCTATTTCTGCTAAACGCCTAAACCATAGGTAATGTTTTTGTTCAAGACTTCTACTCCCTCCGTCTATAAATATATGCCTAAGGTTTGTTTAAATTTGAATGTATCTTGACACTAAATAGTGTCTAGATACATCCAGATTTACATAAATTTAAGACATCTATTTATAGATGGAGGTAGTATGAGCAATTGTCAGCAGCATACAAGACCATGTGCAAGACTTGACTATGAATATGTCGTAGAACCACTCCCAGTTTCACAAGGTACCAGTAATCATCCATGTATCTACCTATGAAAAGGTTGTTCTTTCTTTTCCTCGCCATCGAGAGGCATTGCAGGTGCAGAATATTGGAGGAACAAATTTGTGTATCAAGGGGTCTACCTATCGGGTTTTTTTTGTTGATGTACCAGTTCATCTAAGGATCGTCACTAGCGACCAATCAGCGAGTGATCATTCCTGAAGAACCAGCCTCTAGATATGTGAACAACTAAATGCTGTCGACTTACTGTGCCTTATAATATGTTGATCAAGAGACAAGGTGTATGGATGATCCATCTGGGTACACATGATTTATCCGTTCTTGGAAACTAATAAGAATGCTACATGCTATTGCAATTAACTGGTTTGCCGGCAAAAGTACCATCTCTTTTTTATTAAATATACTGTCATCTTAGAGAAGGCACAATATCTTCATGGAGTAAGAAAGAGGTATAGGTATGCCAGTGTGCCTTCCATGTCTTCGGCAGGTGTGGTTCACCCATCTGAGTGCTATATTTCACCAACATTGCTTGACAATGATGCTATTTGAAAATATTTCTCGAGGGCAGTTCTACAACCTGATCAGACCCGTACATTGCTCATACGTACATGTCTGAGTTCGAATTAAACTGCTAAATGAGTAAATGACAGAGCATTCTTGCTCTATATTGACAAGGACTATCCTTTTATGTCATTGCATAAGATGTTGTCTATTTCAATGGAAAATTGGATCATTAAGGGGGAGATGGAGCTTATTCAATGGGCACCTAAATATGGATTAGTGGGGTATGTGGTTACTTAACTGGTTCCGCTTCAGATAACAGGCTTGCCCTGTAACCTAAGTTCAATGCTGGTAATTGAGTATATACTTGGTCCTTTCGGATTAGTACAATCACATGACTCAGTCACCAATGACGGTACATATGATTGTGGTAGATCAATCACTAAATATAATTGCACCATGTGGTGTGCTGACGTAGATGTCATACCAGCTACATTGCAAGTCAACATGTTGCTGTAATGCTGTTGTGTCTGACGGATTTGATGCAAATTTCTATGGATAACAATACAGATGCCGAATCCTTTGTATCAACATGAGCTAATACAACTTCAGTTGCTGAGCGCCTGAGCACTTTATTTACTTATTGCAAAGCTAGGCTCTAACAAATTATGTACCAACTACAAGCTTCCTGATGTATCATGATGTTGTATCTTCCATTTGATCGAACTTTGTTACGTTTCTGTGAGTATTATAAATTGCTGAATACATGTTCAATTAAAATGGGTTGCTTTTTTACTATTTCTGTAAATAGTGCTCATTCTGATTTTAATCTTACTCCTGAAAAACAATTTCTGTGCTCTCTATGTTTTGTTCCTATGAACACCAAATTTTCTATCTTTATTTATGCAAGGTTGTCCAGTTGAACCGCTACATAGATTGAAGGGCAGCCAGCGCTACACATATCCCGAAACTACACTTCTCTAGCTCAGCTATTGTATATCTAAACATCGACAAATTATACTATCGTTATATCTGGTTGGAATTATGACTACACTCCACTTACAAATTCCTCCATAAATCCATAGTATCTACCTATTTTAAAAGCTATGCAGAAAAAATTACCACAAAAACGAGGACTACTTGCGAGATCATTTCAGTTTGAAGATGTGCTTACTGCACATAGCTGTTCTAGATCTATGCTATGGCTAGGGAAAACCAGCATTAGAGTTGTTCCCACGCTATCTTGCAATTCGTCCTCATCTAATTGCAAAGTATTCTTACCTTGGATGTGCAGGAATGAGTGGCAGACGACCGTGTCTTCGCAATCAGTGCCAGCTTTCCTTCACTTGCTGCTCCGGTCATCAATTTCTCCTCGCTGGATCCGTCTACCGGCACTCCATCATCCGTCTCAGTGCCGCCGTACCTACATTCACCAGAGATAGAGCACCAGTGCTCGATTGATAAGAGAGAGAAGCAGTTATTAGAGAACAATAACGACAGAAAAAGAAGCTCCGCGTGTAACCCACCGCCCGCAGAAAGCTTTCCACCTGGCAACACAAAGGCGGACCTAGGACCAAAAAAAAGTCTGGGTGTCCCATCTCCATTAATCTTTATTATTTCAAACAAGTAAATATTTTTTAATTTTTTCTCGAAAATCCAACAATGTATTATTAATTATCAACGGGCAGTACAAAGAGACACGTAAGTAATAAGAATGATAAATAGATTATTGGACCACCTATCGACTACTACATACTAGCGCGAGCCAAAAGGGTATTGTCGTCCTCCCCCTTCATCACCGGAGCGAGATAAAATTTATCGTAATAGAGCTTATTTTAGTAGACAGATGGTAAGATCCGAAACGAGATCCGTCGGACACACGACTCCACACTTCCTCTGTCCGCTCAACGAAATTTCTGTGCGATTAGCAAATAACCATGCGAAACGCACTTTAGCGGATGAAAAGTTCCACGCATTTACTGCTCATGATTATCTAATCGTTCGCAAGAAAAAAAGAAAAAAAATCTCAAAAAAATCGCAGGGCCCTGCCTAGATATCTTCGTGTCGCCCCAATTCCCTCCCCGCACTAACATGCCACCTCGCCACACATCCTCGACATGTTCTCCTCAGGCAATGTTCCTCCTGTTTCTGGGCGATGTCGACGCCCCGCTGCCAAGCACCAAAATACGTCAATGATCTCATGACAACTCGATCAAGAGTGATGGTTGGATGGCGGCAGAACCAAGAGCCAATGATCGGACGAATCGACGATCTCCCAACCATCTCGATTTGGTCTCTGGCTCTACTCTACTCCTCACGAGGACACCGATTTTTTTCCATCTAAAAATATCAGTATTATCAGCTAATCATGTCTATAATTCTTTGTTTTAACCGTACACGACCAGATATGGTAACACGGTCGCATGGAAGTTAATTGATGAATATATATAGAAGGGATCAAAGATGATGGTAACATTTCGACCTATGGACTCATTGACATTCAAGTTCTTAATATGAAATCTCCATTTTTGTTTTTTTATAATTTCTTGCTAGCTTAATGGCCTGGTTTTACCGGTGTACATATACATTTGATGTATGTGCTTCATCTTACTTTTTTACCTGTCAATTATGTACATAAGTTTGTTGTTAATTCTTCGTAATTAAGACGTACATATTTGTAGTTTATTCCGATTACATTCCACTTATCATGCTTAGGCCTGCAGCCGATTACCTTTTCCTGATTCTTTCACGCTGAAGATTTATATATAAACTAAACATCAAAAGAAAGGACAATGCTCGGCTGCTCAAAGTTGACGGAACTCTCTATATATATGTTGACACGATTTTCTATTTTCTACAACACTTGCATTTTAATTGGTTGAAGGGACAATGCTTCTCCTGATTATTGCAGCCACTTTTCTGTATGGAAATGGCTTAGCCATTTTCTTGATCTGTGTGTACATGCAAACAAGGTTTGGTTAGTGTTGTTGTTTATGGCTTCTTAACTTTGTAATAGGTTAGTCAATTTTTTCATGATATGCTTACAAATATACTATATGCACATACTACTTCTATCCAACTAAGTTATTGTTGACAAGCAGCTGATAAGTTGTTATGCCCATATGTTGTAATGATGATAGTTGGCAGTAGCCGGATCAACGATTCGGTTGCCTTAAACCCCTCCGGTGTACGATACTCTTACCCGGAACCTCTAAATCTGGCACGGAAGCACGAACATCACTAAAAACCCACCATACCTACTATATGTATCAAACTTGAGCCCAATAACTAGAAGTTTCCTTACCACTTCATCCAATATAACCTTGCAAGAAACTTAAAAGTGCGCACATTTTCTGTAAAAAACAGGAGCCCCACATTTAGAGAAGATACTAACAGCAACAAAAACCAGATCACCATAGTGAAGAGAATTTTACGAGGAAGTCGAGGAGTCGGCATGATATCCAAGGAAGCGCCATCCCACTGTACATCTCAAAAAGAACACTCTACTGAACAGATATAGATGCAACTGTCTTATTCATGTGGGCACCTGCTGAAAAGAACACACCTGCACGTCACCTTTCAGAGAACACATATAACATACACATGTAGCACCATGCATAGCACATCCATCCATGCCTCGCCGGAAGAAAAAAAAATTAAACCACCCTAACATATGATCACCATCTCACTTTGCTTATCCATTTTGTTATCTCAAGTTTTTGTCTAACAACTTAATTGATCTTACATATACAGTGCATACCGTAAAATAAAGTAAAACAACACTTGAGTGGAAGCATACTTTTTATTCAGAATAATCACACAAAGAGAAAGGAAAGTACTCACCCAATATGTCAAAGACATTACACACCCAACTATGTTTATTATATGTATTATAAAAAGAACAAACACAATTCTAAAAACAAAAAATTAAAACCCACAAACATTTAATACTGCCAAGAATTACCATCACTCAGTCAATAGCGAGCTATAGCCTATAGCCCCGGAGATTTCTAAAGATATAAGAGGGTATAGCTGAGCTATAGCGGACTAAGACCATATAGCCGATTTTCTAACTAATAGGGAAAAATCAATATTGCGGCAACATATGATCGTATATATGATCAATAATTCACAGATACATAACATAGTTAACATATTCACACAAGAGATAAACATAACCAAAACATAGTTCACATATAATTCTGTCAAAAACATAGTTATGTCTAAATATTACAACATCATTAAATATCAGCGGTTCATGATATAGTGATGTTCATAAATTGAGCCGCTCTGAAAATTTTGGGTCAAAATGTTTTGGGCCCATTGAGTGGGAAGATAGCCGCTATAAAGCTAAATTGAGGCGAAATAGCTATAGCCGGGCTATTAGCGGCTATTTCCATTTAGCTTTTAAAGGCTCTAACCATAGCCACGGGCATCGTGAAAGGCTATAGAGGGCTATTTTAAATGGAGCTCAGCCACCACATGGCGCGGCGTGCCGCCGCGCCCCTTATTGCTAGTATGATCTAATGGTTGGATGTATATGCATAGCTATCACCCATGGTAGCCCACTATTTTTCATATATATATATATATATATATATATATATATATATATATATATATATATATATATATATATATAGAAAATTATATGGTTTCAGAATGTATAAATGGTATATTTGCATATTTAATTATTTATAAAATTTTATGGATATATTATAATCAGAAATCATAGTCAATATATAAGTTGTTGACGAGCGAAATTTAAGAGCAGCTTATACAATGAACACAATTAAATTACCATGAAAAAAAAAGTTTTAAAAACATTAAAGAATCATAGAGAAGGAAAAAAGAGTCACCAAGGACTAAAACTGCGAAGCAGAACACGAGAAATTTTCCTTGTCTGCAGGCTTGGGCGAGTAACACTAGGGCGGCATGATCATGCGTAGGTACGTCCTTTGCTTTGGCTTGAGGCTGCAGCGCGCGCCTACATAAACTCCACCAACAGCCCTGAGAAACCACACAGGGCAAGCCAACAGCCTTGCGTTCAGGGAGAAACTTAATTGCCATGGCCAGCTCCACCGAGGTCGCCGTACTTTTCGTCATCCTTGTTTCTCTGCAGGTGTCGTGCGCCGTTTCCCGGCAACACAGTCCAGGGACGTTTCTTGTCAACATCCCGGCGACGATGACGGTGAACGGCTTCCAGGAGGGCGAGGGGGGCGGCGGGCCGGCGGCGTGCGACGGCCAGTACCACAGCGACGAGGAATTCATAGTTTCGCTGTCCTCTGAGTGGTTCGACGGCGGGGCCAGGTGCGGCAAGCTGATCCGCATCCAGGACTCATCCAACCTTCACATCAGCGCCACGGTCGTGGACGAGTGCGGCGACTGCGACGGCGAGGTGGGTGCGTCCGCCCACATCTGGCGTAACTTCCGGCTCGACCCAAGCCTCGGCGACCGGTGCAACCTACACAAATAAGCACGTACACAAGCTAGTAAAACATGTACGCTTCTCCGCACTAACCTAATCTTCAAAGTCACGAACAATTCATGATCCACCAGCCGGCACTGCGTTCCTTCCTTCTGCTTGTGCTCCTCTGACCCATGAAGTTTCTCTTCGCCTACCACCTACCCAGGGTGTGATCCCCCTTTCATCTCAACCACCTACCATATTGAAGGCAACCTCGAGCTCCCAGATGAGCTCCTCAAGGTGGTCGAGCTCCTGTATCCGTGGTCTTGTCGGCAACTGCGAGGAACTGGTCAGTGATGGCAAGAAACTAGTTGGTGATGGCGGGAATCGAGCTCCTGGAGGTGGGAATCAAGCAGGAGCTTCGCAAATCGGGCAAGGTAGCGTTTGGATAGGCGATACACATTGAAATTTTTTGTAACTTTTTTGACCAAGTGTAGTAGTTAATCGGTAACATACCTAGTAATCAGACCTCCAGGGAAATTATCCGGTCTAAACGATTAACACAACGATTAATGGTAATCAACACAATCAGGTCCCGAGTAGCGATTAGTCGGCTTATTATTGCTGATTCGGCCGATTTTTGGAACAGTGGCTTAGATCAGTGTCTTATATGCTTGTACTTTCTTAGATTAGTGTGTTATATGCTTAGATTAGTGTCTTATATGCTTGTACTTTCTTTAGTCGCTAATCTCTTTTTTTTTGCTAATCTCAGAACGTAGCTTTGTAAATAACCTTTTATTCAACATTTATGAAAATATGCAGTGAGGAAAACCACCGTTTAGCTTGAAAAAAAGAATAAACAAAATCACGAAAATGAGATGAACAAAGGGCAAGATGGAACAAATGGGAAGAACCAGTAGTAAGAAGGCAACGTGGCACAAGAATACAACTCCAGGAAATCAACCATTCTCCTGTAGGCATTTCATAAGATTTGTTTAGGATTCTAATCTTTAGAATTTTTCCCCTATGGATTGTCTTTAGATCAAAAGAATGGTGCTACTTAAATTCTTACGGATTAGACTCTCATGCCTTAATCCCATAGGAATTTTTAACATCGATTCCTCTTTTTAAAATATAATCGCGTAGGATCGTGTTGGAGTGAGTTGTAAATAGATAACATATGTTTTTTCTGTATTCCATCCAAATGACTATTCCTGGCTTCCTACGTTTTTTATGTGTTATACAATCAGAAACTCAATTCGGCTCCCGGGTGCGTATGATCCCTCTACCATCAAAACATATTTCCAAGTGTTAAAAAATTTTGACAAAAAAATTTACATGTACATTTCCATAATATATGTGTATTCATCAAGTTTCACGAAAAAATGATATTTTTTATAGTCTAAGCGAAAAAGAGAAAATTTATCTTGTGACAAGTCTTTGTTTCAGCACCGAATTTTGTCTTTTTTACACACGCCACATGACATGTCGATTTTTCCTGAAACGACTTTGTAAGCGTGTAGCACATGAAGATGTACGTGCGAAATTTTTGTTTCAATTTTTTTGACATTTTAAAATATGCCTAACATGTATTTCAAAATAAAGGGAGCATACGCTCCCATGTGCCAAAACATCACTCCCTTATACAATCCTCTATTTTGCACCGGCAAACTGGTTAGATTTCTCTGTTTTTTCTATTCATGTGTTTTCCATTCCTCCGACCCAGAGGGCCCTTAACGGCGCATATAATCGAGTGAAATTTAAAGAAAAATCAGATTGAAAACTAGGTAATCCGCAAAAGCAGACAGCTTTATTTCTTGATGTACTGTAAAAGGACTTCTTTGTTTTTTATGTGGCAGTTCCCATCTGGGAGCGAGAAATGATGAATATGGACATAGGATTTCCCTTCTTGCACAGTGGACGATGTGACCGCTCTAACCAGCAATGCCATTAGACTCAACAGCGTGCGTGGCGTCGACAACGCAATGATCTGCTAAAGCAGGAGAACCCATTGTAATTAACTAATTATCATCCTTGCTTTGTCCGCAGGCTTAGACCGGTCACAAGAGGGCGGCATGCACCAAGTATGCCGTTGTTATGTCTGCATGCTGCAGCACAACACAAGCCTATATAAACTCCTCGAACCAACAGCTTTCAGAAACCACACAGGGCAAGCTAGCTGCTAAAATTATAAGGAGAACGCTGGCACAGGAGCTCAATACCATGGCCAACACTACCAGGGTCGCCGTGCTTTTCTGCACTCTTGTTCTTCTGCAGGTGTCGTGCGCCGTTTCCCGGTACGTCGACGTCCCGGCGGTGATGACGGTGAACGGCTTCCAGGAAGGCGAGGGGGCGGCGGCCCGGCGGCGTGCGACGGCCAGTACCACAGCGACGAAGAGTTCATCGTGTCCCTGTCCTCTAAATGGTTCCACGGTGGGGCACGGTGCGGCAAGCTGATCCGTATCACGGACTCGAGCAACCTTTACATGAGTGCCATCGTCGTGGACGAGTGCCGCAACTGCCACGACGAGGTGGGCGCGTCGCCCGTGATCTGGCGTAACTTCCAACTTGACCCCAGCCTCGGCGAGGTGAAAATCACCTGGTCGGACTTCAGCTGAAGCATGCTTGTTGTCATGGTGACAGTCTGAACGATCAGATTGTTGACTGGTTATAAATCCAGCCATTTGCTTTAATGTCGACTTCCAAGTCTTCAATTTGTGTGTGTCAGCGTTGTGGCTAGCTACCTACTTGCTCGTCTCCACGGCGGGCTAGCTCAATAAAGTAATAGGCTACACGCCTGGTGTATGTGGATAATCTACTGTTAGTCCGTGTGTAATTTGATCTCAACATTCTAGGTGTGTTTGGCTACTTGGGAAGATGTTTCTTGTTCGGTTGTCCGCATGGAGTGTTGAACATGTATCAAGGTTCTAGAATCGGCCGGGTTTTAGAACAATCTTTTTTTTTTTTTTGAACAGGGAAACGGCCCAATAGGCCGAGACTTCATTCATTTTCAGCAAAGGCGTTACAGAACATAAAAAGGACCTTACAGAAAAATGAAATTACAACCAAGTCCTTGTGTTTTGCACCGCGGACCTCAGAAAAACAACGAAAAACTCGATCAGGTCCAGCTCCATCTGCGCCTCGCCGACGAACCACACCATGGCCAACTACTGCAACACCGGGGACGAGACCACTTGGGTCGCCGCAGCGGGAGCCAACCATGGCGAGATAGCAGAGCCTCCATAACCGGAGGTTGAATGAGCCCTTGTGCTGACCAACCTTTGCCAGCAACGAGGGAGGGAGTGGCCACCCTTCGGCCTGCAGAATCGGCGGCAAGGATGCCGTCGATGATGAACTCCCAACAGCAGCTCCATCAGCACAAGCTCGGGATGAAGAACAGCGACGAAGCTGCACAGAAGTCCCCCCCGCTCTCCTCCAAGACTCGCCAATCGAAGAAGCCATCACCACCTGCAGTACTTCCCACCTCCATGGTAGCAAGTACACAGACAGAGTGCTCCAGATCGGACTTCTTGAAGGGAAGATCGAGCTTATTAGAAGAAGCATCTTCAGATCCGCACCACGACCGCCCCATCCACCATGGACAGAAGACGCCGGAGAGCATCTCCAGGCTGCAGCCGCCGCTCGAGGACGCCGCAGCCAGATGCAAAGAAGAAGAAAGAAAAGGCATTACGCCAGACGCCATTAAGGACAAAAGCAGATAACACAGCTAAACCTATACTAGTCTACGGCTGTACACGGGGAGGGACCCTCACCCAATCTCGCCGCCGGCCGTGGCCGGAGATGAGTGGGGAGGGGCCAGCGGCCCAGCACTGAGGAGGAGCTAGGGAAAGCAAGAAGGGGAGAGAACTCTCGGGAGAGAGGGTTACTGTCGGCTAGCTGCGAGACTGATGGATGAAACCGGTTTTAGAACAATCGTGAGCGGTATGAACAAGTAGTATCGTCTTTGCTTCTCTATAACGTGTATTGCTTTAATATGTCACCTTCTCTAATGTAGTTTTGCTTTTGTTACTTATCTTTTCACAAATGGTTTGGTCCCATCTCCTCGCCCGTCTCTTCTTCGGCGGTCCCTTCTCCGTCCGCCTCACCGATCTCTTCTCCCGCGGCCTCCCCTAACTCCTCCTCCGACGCGGAGGCAAGCCGCAGGAGAAGCGGCCTGGTCATCTAGCTCTTCCCTTCTCCCGCCACCTCCACCACCGCCTACACCGGAATCCGCTAGTGAAACGCGGATCCAACCCGCTGACGTAGACGCGTTGGCAGCCGCCTCTCCGCTTCTCGTGCGGCCACCCGGTTCTTCGCGTCTCGCGTGGCCAGCTGGCTCTACCCTTCTCTCGCCACCTCCACCATCGCCTCCCCCGACATCCACCGCTCAGACGCGGATCCAAGCCGCAGACGCGTCGCCACCCGCCTTTCCACTTCTCGCGCGGCCACCCGCATGTTCGCTTCTCGAGTGGCCAGCCGCATCTTCCCTTCTCGCGCCACCGTCTCCCCCGCGCCGGCAAGCCCTCGCTTCATCCTCAAGAAGTACCTTTTTGCCACATGCGGCTTGACGCGTCCCCAAGCCCACAAGACCTCCCGGGACATCCCCTACCTCAACTCTTCCACAAAGCCCCACACCGTCATCACATTCCTCTCCGGCCCGGGCCTCTCCCGCCGCGACATTGCTTCCCTCCTCTCCAAGGACCCCGAGTTCCTATGCGCTAGCACGGAGCGAATACTCAACCCCGTGCTCAGCCTCACTGCCCTCGGGATATGGGCGGACCTAGAGGATGGGCCAGGTAGGCAATGGCCCACCCTGAATTTTTGAAAAATAACTACGATATCAACATTTAGGCAGCATCCGATCAAATAGCCCGTAGAATGACCTCTGTACATTCCATTGGGGCGATCCCTTCACTTCCCTCTCGTTCTAGGTTCATTCTACACCCCTACTCGTGGCGGGAATGTGATTGAGCGCAAACAACTTCACTCCGGTTGCCGGCGGGTGATGCACGCGAGGATGCAACACATGCTCTTTCGCCCGGCGACATCTCACACAATCACAATGCAAGAAGGAAGGAAATCGGCCATGGCTCGTATGGGTCATGGTAGGTTGGGTGCACGAGACCCGAGCAGCCCAAGCTGAAGTTGGTTTTCGTTTTGGTTTATTGTTGTAGTTGCATAATCGACCATGGAGATGAATTGTGACATTATGTCCCTTTTTCAGAATCAATTTTACTCGTTCATGTCATTAGCTATTTGTATCTATACCGCATGTGATAGATTCTCATGTTTAATTTCGTTCAAAAAAAGTTTATCTGAACAACTAGCCGGAGCACTTGCATACACCATATGAACACTAATCACATTTAAAACAAGCATATCTAAGATAATGTTATGTCCATATATTATTATAGTATATATGGTTCCAATATCATGTGTAGAGCCCGCACATTTTGTGAACTTACTACGAAATCTAACTTACAAGAAAAGTTGCCAATTGTTAGAAATGTCTAAAAGTATAAGTACCTAACAATAAACCAGAACCACAACTAAGATATTTATTTAATTGTATGAATTATAGATCTGTATCATGGTAATTGTGGATATTAATTAGTATATATATGCACCAAGACACATATATACATATATAAATACACAATATAATTTATGAAACAGGTGAAAAATAATTTAAGTAAAACTTTATTGCAACATAAATTTAAATTAGCAGAAAAAACTATGTATTGTATTCATTACAGTTGTACAATAGAGAACTAATATCCCAAAATAGTGTAATGTTGTTAGTTAAGCAATCTAGTAATCTAAAATTATACTCAATTTGACTATAATATGATTACGATAGTTTAATACAAGTACTCCGTATAAAAGTTTTGTATAAAATATCTTGCCAATTTTAAAATATATTTATTCGGCTATAATGTTATGAGATTTCATCAACTATTCACCATGTTGAGGCCATGGTTGAGCACCCGGAACGCTTGGGTGTGCCACGCAGGCCAGGAATGTTCAAGATTGCACTACGCGTTGTAGGATATCTGAGCGAGGAGAAGATCAGAGTCAATCTTTCCCACATCAAGGTGTCTTGGATGGTCAGAAGATGAGCTGAATGTTGCCCTTCGCAAAGTTCCAACGCTCCTCACTTGCTCCAGCGAGAAAATAAGGCACATGTCTCAGTTCCTCCCCCTCGAGATAGGGTTGAAACTGCCTATATTGCTCAGAGACCTGTCATGATAGCATACAGTCTGGAGAGCCGGCACTAACTCAAGGGCCCGTAAAACTAACCCTATATGTCCTAGGATTCTATATAATACACGAAAAACTGATTGCTGACTAGTCTAACCACGCCACCGCATTCCACTCTCTCCACTATGTAAACTAAACCTCACAACAACCTCCTCTATACGAACCCTAGATCTCGCACTACACCACTATGATCACCACTTCGAACCATAGATCCTCTCCCCAAATGCATGTGCCTAAGCTCAAGAGTAGTGTGTTGGACTTTGCCGGTACCGCCAAATATGCTCAAGGCGCGCGGGCACCGGAGTCCTCCACCAGCGTGCCCGTTCTCGCCGTATATTCGGATCCCTCTTGTTCTTCCCGTTTCATCTTTCATCCTTCTTCTCTCTCTTGTTTAATCAATATATGATAACCCACGTGAGTTTGAGTCCAAGTTAGTGGCAGCTTGATGCGTGCAGTTACACACGTCCGTTGGGAACCCTAAGAGGAAGGTGTGATGCGTATAGAAGCAAGTTTTCCCTCAGTATGAAACCAAGGTTATCGAACCAGTAGGAGTCAAGGAGCACGTGAAAGTTGTTGGTGAAGGAGTGTAGTGCGGCGCAACACCAGGGATTCCGGCGCCAACGTGGAACCTGCACAACACAATCAAAGTACTTTGCCCCAACGTAACAGTGAGGTTGTCAATCTCACCGGCTTGCTGAAAACAAAGGATTAAACGTATGGTGTGGAAAATGATGTTTGTATGCGAAGAACAGTAGAGAACAAGTATTGCAGTAGATTGTATTCAGATGTAAAAGAATGGACCGGGGTCCACAGTTCACTAGTGGTGTCTCTCCGATAAGATAACTAGCATGTTGGGTGAACAAATTACAGTTGGGCAATTGACAAATAGAGATGCACATACATATATCATGATGACTACTATGAGATTTAATCAGGGCATTACGACAAAGTACATAGACCGCTATCCAGCATGCATCTATGCCTAAAAAGTCCACCTTCGGGTTAGCATCCGCAACCCCTCCAGTATTAAGTTGCAAACAACGTACAATTGCATTAAGTATGGTGCGTAATATAATCAACACAAATATCCTTAGACAAAGCATTGATGTTTTATCCCTAGTGGCAACAAGCACATCCACAACCTTAGAACTTTCGTCACTCGTCCTGCATTCAATGGAGGCATGAACCCACTATCGAGCATAAATAATCCCTCTTAGAGTTACAAGTATCAACTTGGCCAGAGCCTCTACTAGCAACGGAGAGCATGCAAGAACATAAACAACACATATATAATAGATTGATAATCAACTTGACATAGTATTCAATATTCATCGGATCCCAACAAACACAACATGTAGCATTACAAATAGATGATCTTAATCATGATAGGCAGCTCACAAGATCTAACATGATAGCACAATGAGGAGAAGACAACCATCTAGCTACTGCTATGGACCCATAGTCCAAGGATGAACTACTCACGCATCAATCCGGAGGCGGGCATGATGATGTAGAGCCCTCCGGTGAATATGGTGGCGGCGCCTCGTCGCCCCACTTCGTATCCCTTTCGGTCTTCTGGAAGCTTCGTGGAAAAATAAGACCCTGGGCGTTGATTTCGTCCAATTCCGAGAATATTTCCTTTGTAGGATTTCTGAAACCAAAAACAGCAGAAAACAACAACTAGCTCTTCGGCATCTTGTTAATAGGTTAGTGCCGGAAAATGCATAATAATGACATAAAGTGTGTATAAAACATGTGAGTATCATCATAAAAGTAGCATGGAACATAAGAAATTATAGATACGTTTGAGACGTATCAAGCATCCCCAAGCTTAGTTCCTACTCGCCCTCGAGTAGGTAAACGATAACAATGATAATTTCTGAAGTGACATGCTATCATAATCTTGATCAATACTATTGTAAAGCATATGAAGTGAATGAAGTGATTCGAAGCAATGGTAAAGACAATGATTAAACAACTGAATCATATAGCAAAGACTTTTCATGAATAGTACTTTCAAGAGAAGCATCGATAAGACTTGCATAGGAGTTAACTCATAAGGCAATAAATTCTTAGTAGAGAGTTTTGAAGCAACACAAAGGAAGATATAAGTTTCAGCAGTTGCTTTCAACTTCAACATGTATATCTCATGGATAATTGTCAACACAAAATAATATGATGAATGCAAATAAGCAAGTATGTAGGAATTAATGCACACAGTTGACACAAGTGTTTGCTTCTAAGATAGAAAGAAGTAGGTAAACTGACTCAACATAAAGTAAAAGAAAGGCCCTTCGCAGAGGGAAGCAGAGATTAAATCATGTGCTAGAGCTTTTCAAGTTTTGAAATCATATAGAGAGCATAAAAGTAAAGTTTTGAGAGGTGTTTATTGTTGTCAACGAATGGTAGTGGGTACTCTAACTACCTTATCAACTAGACTTTCAAGAGCGGCTCCCATGAAGGACGTTATTTCTACCACCAAGGTAGATCATCCCTCTTCTCTTTTGTTTACACATGCATTTTATTATTTATGGATGACACTCCTCCCCACCTTTTCTTTCTCAAGCCATGGCTAACCGAATCCTCGGGTGCCTTCCAACAATCTCATACCATGGAGGAGTGTCTTTTTTTTTCTTTTCCTTTTTGCAAAATTAAGTTGCTCACTGATTGATCAGGGCAAAGCATGTGAAGAGAATTATTAATGCAAGTTAATTAATCGGGGCTGGGAACCCCATTGCCAGCTCTTTTTGCAAAATTATTGGATAAGCGGATGAGCCACTAATCCATTGGTGAAAGTCTGTCCGAAGTAAATGACAAGATCGAAAGATAAAACACCACATACTTCCTCATGAGCTATAAAACATTGACACAAATAAGAGATAATAACTTTTGAATTGTTTAAAGGTAGCACATGAAGTATTTACTTGGAATGGCAGAAAAATACCACATAGTAGGTAGGTATGGTGGACACAAATGGCATAGGTTTTGGCTCAAGGATTTGGATGCACGAGAAGTATTCCCTCTCAGTACAAGGCTTTGGCTAGCAAGGTTGTTTGAAGCAAACACAAGTATGAACCGGTACAGCAAAACTTACATAAGAACATATTGCAAGCATTATAAGACTCTACATTGTCTTCTTTGTTGTTCAAACACTTCATCAGAAAATATCTAGACCTTAGAGAGACCAATCATGCAAACCAAATTTCAACAAGCTCTATGTAGTTCTTCATTAGTAGGTGCAAAGTACATGATGCAAGAGCTTAAACATGATCTATTTGAGCACAACAATTTCCAAGTATCAAATTATTCAAGACAATATACCAATTACCACATGAAGCATTTTCTGTTTCCAACCATATAACAATGAACGAGGCAGTTTGAACCTTCGCCCTGAACATTAAAAATAACACTAAGAACACATGTGTTCATATGCAACAGCGGAGCGTGTCTTTCTCCCACACAAAGATTGCTAGGATCCGAGTTTATTCAAACAAAAACAAAAATAAAAGCAAACAGACGCTCCAAGTAAAGCACATAAGATGTGATCTGAATAAAAATATAGTTTCACTAGAGGTGACCCGATAAGTTGTCGATGAAGAAGGGGATGCCTTGGGCATCCCCAAGCTTAGATGCTTGAGTCTTCTTGAAATATGCAGGGATGAACCACGGGGGCATCCCCAAGCTTAGACTTTTCACTCTTCTTGATCATATTGTATCATCCTCCTCTCTTGATCCTTGAAAACTTCCTCCACACCAAACTCAAAACAAACTCATTAGAGAGTTAGTGCATAATTGAAAATTCATATATTCAGAGGTGACATAATCATTCTTAACACTTCTGGACATTGCACAAAGCTACTGAAAGTTAATGGAACAAAGAAATCCATCAAACATAGCAAAACAGGCAATGCGAAATAAAAGGCACAATCTGTCAAAACAGAACAGTCCGTAAAGACGAATTTTTCTGGGGCACTTAACTTGCTCAGATGAAAAAGGTCAAATTGAATGAAAGTTGCGTACATATCTGAGGATCACGCACGTAAATTGGCAGAATTTTCTGAGTTACCTACAGATGGGGCTGCTCAATTTTGTGACAGTAAGAAATCTATTTCTGCGCAGTAATCCAAATCTAGTATCAACCCTACTATCAAAGACTTTACTTGGCACAACAATGCAATAAAATAAAGATAAGGAGAGGTTGCTACAGTAGTAACAACTTCCAAGACTCAAATATAAAACAAAAGTGCAGAAGTAAAATAATGGGTTGTCTCCCAGGATTTTTTTGATATATTATACGTTTTTTTTCGACGTCGTACGCAAAAGTTATTGCGGTTTTACCATTTTTCAAAACATTTTTGCAAAATAAGTGAAAATTCAAATTTGTTAATTTTCCCTAATAGTAGGTTGCATAACATACAAGAATCCGAAAACATTTTATTTTTTGAATTTTGTATCATTTTCTTTTATATTTTACAGTGTTAAAAAAGGCGATCCAGGGGGGGGGGGTGTGGAGGTGCATGGGGAGGCAAAAAACCCTTTAGTCCCCCTTCGTATTACGAACCGGGACTAAAGGGTAGACCTTTAGTCCCGATTGGTGATACGAAGGGGGACTAAAGGGTTTTGCCCCATAGATCACCCTTTATTCCCGGTTCGTAATACGAAGGGGGACTAAAGGGTCCAAACGAACCGGGACTAAAGGGTTTTCATGATGAACCGGGACCAATGCCCCTCATTGGTCCCGGTTTGGTTCAAAACGGGAACTAAAGGGTGGGACGAAAGGCCTCTTTTCCACTAGTGATGCCCGTTGTTATGTCTGCATGCTGCAGCACAACATAAGCCTATATAAACTCCTCGAACCAACAGCTTTGAGAAACCACACAGGGCAAGCTAGCTGCTAAAATTATAAGGAGAACGCTGGCACAGGAGCTCAATACCATGGCCAACACTACCAGGGTCGCCGTGCTTTTCTGCACTCTTGTTCTTCTGCAGGTGTCGTGCGCCGTTTCCCGGTACGTCGACGTCCCGGCGGTGATGACGGTGAACGGCTTCCAGGAAGGCGAGGGGGCGGCGGCCCGGCGGCGTGCGACGGCCAGTACCACAGCGACGAAGAGTTCATCGTGTCCCTGTCCTCTAAATGGTTCCACGGTGGGGCACGGTGCGGCAAGCTGATCCGTATCACGGACTCGAGCAACCTTTACATGAGTGCCATCGTCGTGGACGAGTGCCGCAACTGCCACGACGAGGTGGGCGCGTCGCCCGTGATCTGGCGTAACTTCCAACTTGACCCCAGCCTCGGCGAGGTGAAAATCACCTGGTCGGACTTCAGCTGAAGCATGCTTGTTGTCATGGTGACAGTCTGAACGATCAGATTGTTGACTGGTTATAAATCCAGCCATTTGCTTTAATGTCGACTTCCAAGTCTTCAATTTGTGTGTGTCAGCGTTGTGGCTAGCTACCTACTTGCTCGTCTCCACGGCGGGCTAGCTCAATAAAGTAATAGGCTACACGCCTGGTGTATGTGGATAATCTACTGTTAGTCCGTGTGTAATTTGATCTCAACATTCTAGGTGTGTTTGGCTACTTGGGAAGATGTTTCTTGTTCGGTTGTCCGCATGGAGTGTTGAACATGTATCAAGGTTCTAGAATCGGCCGGGTTTTAGAACAATCGTGAGCGGTATGAACAAGTAGTATCGTCTTTGCTTCTCTATAACGTGTATTGCTTTAATATGTCACCTTCTCTAATGTAGTTTTGCTTTTGTTACTTATCTTTTCACAAATGGTTTGGTCCCATCTCCTCGCCCGTCTCTTCTTCGGCGGTCCCTTCTCCGTCCGCCTCACCGATCTCTTCTCCCGCGGCCTCCCCTAACTCCTCCTCCGACGCGGAGGCAAGCCGCAGGAGAAGCGGCCTGGTCATCTAGCTCTTCCCTTCTCCCGCCACCTCCACCACCGCCTACACCGGAATCCACCAGTGAAACGCGGATCCAACCCGCTGACGTAGACGCGTTGGCAGCCGCCTCTCCGCTTCTCGTGCGGCCACCCGGTTCTTCGCGTCTCGCGTGGCCAGCTGGCTCTACCCTTCTCTCGCCACCTCCACCATCGCCTCCCCCGACATCCACCGCTCAGACGCGGATCCAAGCCGCAGATGCGTCGCCACCCGCCTTTCCACTTCTCGCGCGGCCACCCGCATGTTCGCTTCTCGAGTGGCCAGCCGCATCTTCCCTTCTCGCGCCACCGTCTCCCCCGCGCCGGCAAGCCCTCGCTTCATCCTCAAGAAGTACCTTTTTGCCACATGCGGCTTGACGCGTCCCCAAGCCCACAAGACCTCCCAGGACATCCCCTACCTCAACTCTTCCACAAAGCCCCACACCGTCATCACATTCCTCTCCGGCCTGGGCCTCTCCCGCCGCGACATTGCTTCCCTCCTCTCCAAGGACCCTGAGTTCCTATGCGCTAGCACGGAGCGAATACTCAACCCCGTGCTCAGCCTCACTGCCCTCGGGATATGGGCGGACCTAGAGGATGGGCCAGGTAGGCAATGGCCCACCCTGAATTTTTGAAAAATAACTACGATATCAACATTTAGGCAGCATCCGATCAAATAGCCCGTAGAATGACCTCTGTACATTCCATTGGGGCGATCCCTTCACTTCCCTCTCGTTCTAGGTTCATTCTACACCCCTACTCGTGGCGGGAATGTGATTGAGCGCAAACAACTTCACTCCGGTTGCCGGCGGGTGATGCACGCGAGGATGCAACACATGCTCTTTCGCCCGGCGACATCTCACACAATCACAATGCAAGAAGGAAGGAAATCGGCCATGGCTCGTATGGGTCATGGTAGGTTGGGTGCACGAGACCCGAGCAGCCCAAGCTGAAGTTGGTTTTCGTTTTGGTTTATTGTTGTAGTTGCATAATCGACCATGGAGATGAATTGTGACATTATGTCCCTTTTTCAGAATCAATTTTACTCGTTCATGTCATTAGCTATTTGTATCTATACCGCATGTGATAGATTCTCATGTTTAATTTCGTTCAAAAAAAGTTTATCTGAACAACTAGCCGGAGCACTTGCATACACCATATGAACACTAATCACATTTAAAACAAGCATATCTAAGATAATGTTATGTCCATATATTATTATAGTATATATGGTTCCAATATCATGTGTAGAGCCCGCACATTTTGTGAACTTACTACGAAATCTAACTTACAAGAAAAGTTGCCAATTGTTAGAAATGTCTAAAAGTATAAGTACCTAACAATAAACCAGAACCACAACTAAGATATTTATTTAATTGTATGAATTATAGATCTGTATCATGGTAATTGTGGATATTAATTAGTATATATATGCACCAAGACACATATATACATATATAAATACACAATATAATTTATGAAACAGGTGAAAAATAATTTAAGTAAAACTTTATTGCAACATAAATTTAAATTAGCAGAAAAAACTATGTATTGTATTCATTACAGTTGTACAATAGAGAACTAATATCCCAAAATAGTGTAATGTTGTTAGTTAAGCAATCTAGTAATCTAAAATTATACTCAATTTGACTATAATATGATTACGATAGTTTAATACAAGTACTCCGTATAAAAGTTTTGTATAAAATATCTTGCCAATTTTAAAATATATTTATTCGGCTATAATGTTATGAGATTTCATCAACTATTCACCATGTTGAGGCCATGGTTGAGCACCCGGAACGCTTGGGTGTGCCACGCAGGCCAGGAATGTTCAAGATTGCACTACGCGTTGTAGGATATCTGAGCGAGGAGAAGATCAGAGTCAATCTTTCCCACATCAAGGTGTCTTGGATGGTCAGAAGATGAGCTGAATGTTGCCCTTCGCAAAGTTCCAACGCTCCTCACTTGCTCCAGCGAGAAAATAAGGCACATGTCTCAGTTCCTCCCCCTCGAGATAGGGTTGAAACTGCCTATATTGCTCGAGAGACCTGTCATGATAGCATACGGTCCGGAGAGCCGGCACTAACTCAAGGGCCCGTAAAACTAACCCTATATGTCCTAGGATTCTATATAATACACGAAAAACTGATTGCTGACTAGTCTAACCACGCCACCGCATTCCACTCTCTCCACTATGTAAACTAAACCTCACAACAACCTCCTCTATACGAACCCTAGATCTCGCACTACACCACTATGATCACCACTTCGAACCATAGATCCTCTCCCCAAATGCATGTGCCTAAGCTCAAGAGTAGTGTGTTGGACTTTGCCGGTACCGCCAAATATGCTCAAGGCGCGCGGGCACCGGAGTCCTCCACCAGCGTGCCCGTTCTGCCAGTATATTCGGATCCCTCTTGTTCTTCCCGTTTCATCTTTCATCCTTCTTCTCTCTCTTGTTTAATCAATATATGATAACCCACGTGAGTTTGAGTCCAAGTTAGTGGCAGCTTGATGCGTGTAGTTACACACGTCCGTTGGGAACCCTAAGAGGAAGGTGTGATGCGTATAGAAGCAAGTTTTCCCTCAGTATGAAACCAAGGTTATCGAACCAGTAGGAGTCAAGGAGCACGTGAAAGTTGTTGGTGAAGGAGTGTAGTGCGGCGCAACACCAGGGATTCCGGCGCCAACGTGGAACCTGCACAACACAATCAAAGTACTTTGCCCCAACGTAACAGTGAGGTTGTCAATCTCACCGGCTTGCTGAAAACAAAGGATTAAACGTATGGTGTGGAAAATGATGTTTGTATGCGAAGAACAGGTAGAGAACAAGTATTGCAGTAGATTGTATTCAGATGTAAAAGAATGGACCGGGGTCCACAGTTCACTAGTGGTGTCTCTCCGATAAGATAACTAGCATGTTGGGTGAACAAATTACAGTTGGGCAATTGACAAATAGAGATGCACATACATATATCATGATGACTACTATGAGATTTAATCAGGGCATTACGACAAAGTACATAGACCGCTATCCAGCATGCATCTATGCCTAAAAAGTCCACCTTCGGGTTAGCATCCGCAACCCCTCCAGTATTAAGTTGCAAACAACAGACAATTGCATTAAGTATGGTGCGTAATATAATCAACACAAATATCCTTAGACAAAGCATTGATGTTTTATCCCTAGTGGCAACAGCACATCCACAACCTTAGAACTTTCTGTCACTGTCCCAGATTCAATGGAGGCATGAACCCACTATCGAGCATAAATAATCCCTCTTAGAGTTACAAGTATCAACTTGGCCAGAGCCTCTACTAGCAACGGAGAGCATGCAAGAACATAAACAACACATATATAATAGATTGATAATCAACTTGACATAGTATTCAATATTCATCGGATCCCAACAAACACAACATGTAGCATTACAAATAGATGATCTTGATCATGATAGGCAGCTCACAAGATCTAACATGATAGCACAATGAGGAGAAGACAACCATCTAGCTACTGCTATGGACCCATAGTCCAAGGATGAACTACTCACGCATCAATCCGGAGGCGGGCATGATGATGTAGAGCCCTCCGGTGAATATGGTGGCGGCGCCTCGTCGCCCCACTTCGTATCCCTTTCGGTCTTCTGGAAGCTTCGTGGAAAAATAAGACCCTGGGCGTTGATTTCGTCCAATTCCGAGAATATTTCCTTTGTAGGATTTCTGAAACCAAAAACAGCAGAAAACAACAACTAGCTCTTCGGCATCTTGTTAGTAGGTTAGTGCCGGAAAATGCATAATAATGACATAAAGTGTGTATAAAACATGTGAGTATCATCATAAAAGTAGCATGGAACATAAGAAATTATAGATACGTTTGAGACGTATCAAGCATCCCTAAGCTTAGTTCCTACTCGCCCTCGAGTAGGTAAACGATAACAATGATAATTTCTGAAGTGACATGCTATCATAATCTTGATCAATACTATTGTAAAGCATATGAAGTGAATGAAGTGATTCGAAGCAATGGTAAAGACAATGATTAAACAAGCTGAATCATATAGCAAAGACTTTTCATGAATAGTACTTTCAAGAGAAGCATCGATAAGACTTGCATAGGAGTTAACTCATAAGGCAATAAATTCTTAGTAGAGAGTTTTGAAGCAACACAAAGGAAGATATAAGTTTCAGCAGTTGCTTTCAACTTCAACATGTATATCTCATGGATAATTGTCAACACAAAGTAATATGATGAATGCAAATAAGCAAGTATGTAGGAATTAATGCACACAGTTGACACAAGTGTTTGCTTCTAAGATAGAAAGAAGTAGGTAAACTGACTCAACATAAAGTAAAAGAAAGGCCCTTCGCAGAGGGAAGCAGAGATTAAATCATGTGCTAGAGCTTTTCAAGTTTTGAAATCATATAGAGAGCATAAAAGTAAAGTTTTGAGAGGTGTTTATTGTTGTCAACGAATGGTAGTGGGTACTCTAACTACCTTATCAACCAGACTTTCAAGAGCGGCTCCCATGAAGGACGTTATTTCTACCACCAAGGTAGATCATCCCTCTTCTCTTTTGTTTACACATGCATTTTATTATTTATGGATGACACTCCTCCCCACCTTTTCTTTCTCAAGCCATGGCTAACCGAATCCTCGGGTGCCTTCCAACAATCTCATACCATGGAGGAGTGTCTTTTTTTTTCTTTTCCTTTTTGCAAAATTAAGTTGCTCACCGATTGATCGGGGCAAAGCATGTGAAGAGAATTATTAATGCAAGTTAATTAATCGGGGCTGGGAACCCCATTGCCGGCTCTTTTTGCAAAATTATTGGATAAGCGGATGAGCCACTAATCCATTGGTGAAAGTCCGTCCAAGTAAATGACAAGATCGAAAGATAAAACACCACATACTTCCTCATGAGCTATAAAACATTGACACAAATAAGAGATAATAACTTTTGAATTGTTTAAAGGTAGCACATGAAGTATTTACTTGGAATGGCGAGAAAAATACCACATAGTAGGTAGGTATGGTGGACACAAATGGCATAGGTTTTGGCTCAAGGATTTGGATGCACGAGAAGTATTCCCTCTCAGTACAAGGCTTTGGCTAGCAAGGTTGTTTGAAGCAAACACAAGTATGAACCGGTACAGACAAAACTTACATAAGAACATATTGCAAGCATTATAAGACTCTACATTGTCTTCTTTGTTGTTCAAACACTTCATCAGAAAATATCTAGACCTTAGAGAGACCAATCATGCAAACCAAATTTCAACAAGCTCTATGTAGTTCTTCATTAGTAGGTGCAAAGTACATGATGCAAGAGCTTAAACATGATCTATTTGAGCACAACAATTTCCAAGTATCAAATTATTCAAGACAATATACCAATTACCACATGAAGCATTTTCTGTTTCCAACCATATAACAATGAACGAGGCAGTTTGAACCTTCGCCCTGAACATTAAAAGTAACACTAAGAACACATGTGTTCATATGCAACAGCGGAGCGTGTCTTTCTCCCACACAAAGATTGCTAGGATCCGAGTTTATTCAAACAAAAACAAAAATAAAAGCAAACGAGACGCTCCAAGTAAAGCACATAAGATGTGATCTGAATAAAAATATAGTTTCACTAGAGGTGACTCGATAAGTTGTCGATGAAGAAGGGGATGCCTTGGGCATCCCCAAGCTTAGATGCTTGAGTCTTCTTGAAATATGCAGGGATGAACCACGGGGGCATCCCCAAGCTTAGACTTTTCACTCTTCTTGATCATATTGTATCATCCTCCTCTCTTGATCCTTGAAAACTTCCTCCACACCAAACTCAAAACAAACTCATTAGAGAGTTAGTGCATAATTGAAAATTCATATATTCAGAGGTGACATAATCATTCTTAACACTTCTGGACATTGCACAAAGCTACTGAAAGTTAATGGAACAAAGAAATCCATCAAACATAGCAAAACGAGGCAATGCGAAATAAAAGGCACAATCTGTCAAAACAGAACAGTCCGTAAAGACGAATTTTTCTGGGGCACTTAACTTGCTCAGATGAAAAAGGTCAAATTGAATGAAAGTTGCGTACATATCTGAGGATCACGCACGTAAATTGGCAGAATTTTCTGAGTTACCTACAGATGGGGCTGCTCAATTTTGTGACAGTAAGAAATCTATTTCTGCGCAGTAATCCAAATCTAGTATCAACCCTACTATCAAAGACTTTACTTGGCACAACAATGCAATAAAATAAAGATAAGGAGAGGTTGCTACAGTAGTAACAACTTCCAAGACTCAAATATAAAACAAAAGTGCAGAAGTAAAATAATGGGTTGTCTCCCATAAGCGCTTTTCTTTAACGCCTTTCAGCTAGGCCCAGAAAGTGTGAATCAAGTATTATCAAGAGATGAAGCATCAACATCATAATTTGTTCTAATAATAGAATCAAAAGGCAACTTCATTCTCTTTCTAGGGAAGTGTTACATACCTTTCTTGAGAGGAAATTGATACTTAATATTCCCTTCCTTCATATCAATAATAGCACCAACGAGTTCGAAGAAAAGGTCTTCCCAAAATAATGGGACAAGATGCATTGCATTCAATATCCAAGACAACAAAATCAACGGGGACAAGGTTATTGTTAACCGTAATGCGAACATTATCAATCCTACCCAAAGGTTTCTTTATAGAATGATCAGCAAGATTAACATCCAAATAACAATTTTTCAATGGTGGCAAGTCAAGCATATCATAGAGTTTCTTAGGCATAACGAAATACTTGCACCAAGATCACATAAAGCATTACAATCAAAATCATTGACTTTCATCTTAATGATGGGCTCCCAACCATCTTCCTACTTCCTAGGAATAGAAGCTTCAAGTTTTAATTTCTCTTCTCTAGCTTTAATGAGAGCATTTGTTATATGTTTTGTAAAGGCTAAATTTATAGCACTAGCATTAGGACTTCTAGCAAGTTTTTGTAAAAACTTTATAACTTCAGAGATATGACAATCATCAAAATCTAAATCATTATGATCTACAGCAATGGGATCATTGTCCCCAATATTTTGAAAAATTTCAGCAGTTTTATCACAAACAGTTTTAGCAGTTTTAGCAGTTTCAGGCAGTTTTGTACGCTTTGTACTAGGAGTAGAAACATTGCCAACACCAATTATTTTACCATTGATAGTAGGAGGTTTAGCAACATGTGAGGCATCAACATTACTAGTGGTGGTGATAGTCCAAACTTTAGCTACATTATTCTCTTTAGCTAGTTTTTCGTTTTCTTCTCTTTCCCACCTAGCATGCAATTCAGCCATCAATCTAATATTTTCATTAATTCGAACTTGTATGGCGTTTGCTGTAGCAAATGACTTAATATCTTTAGTTTCATTAGGCATAACTTTCAATTTTAAAATATCAACATCAGCAGCAAGACTATCAACCATAGAAGCAAGAATATCAATTTTACCAAGCTTTTCTTCAACAGATTTGTTAAAACCAGTTTGTGTACTAATAAATTCTTTAAGCATGGCTTCAAGACCAGAGGGTACACTTCTACTATTGTTGTAAGAATTACCATAAGAATTACCATAACCGTTACCATTATTAGAAGGATATGGCCTATAGTTATTACCAGAATTATTCCTATAAGCATTGTTGTTGAAATTATTATTTTTAATGAAGTTCACATCAACATTCTCCTCTTGAGCAACCAATGAAGCTAAAGGAACATTATTAGGATCAATATTAGATCTACCATTCACAAGCATAGACATAATCACATCAATCTTATCACTCAAGGAGGAGGTTTCTTCAACAGAATTTACCTTCTTACCTTGTGGAGTCCTTTCCGTGTGCCATTCAGAGTAATTTATCATCATATCATCAAGAAGCTTTGTAGCCGCCCCCAAGGTGATGGACATAAAAGTACCTCCAACAGCTGAATCCAATAAGTTCCGCGAAGAAAAATTCAGTCCTGCATAAAAGGTTTGGATGATCATCCAAGTAGTTAGTCCATGGGTTGGGTAATTCTTTACCAAAGATTTCAATCTTCCCCATGCTTGAGCAACATATTCATTATCCAATTGCTTAAAATTCATTATGCTACTTGATGTCTACGTTCCCCCTCCTTTCCTGTAGACAGTGTTGGGCCTCCAAGTGCAGAGGTTTGTAGAACAGCAGCAAGTTTTCCCTTAAGTGGATCACCCAAGGTTTATCGAACTCAGGGAGGAAGAGGTCAAAGATATCCCTCTCATGCAACCCTGCAACCACAAAGCAAGAAGTCTCTTGTGTCCCCAACACACCAAATAGGTGCACTAGTTCGGCGAAGAGATAGTGAAATACGGGTGGTATAAATAAGTATGAGCGGTAGTATGGCGCCGGAAAAGTGCTTGCTGGCGTGTAGTTGATGGTGGTAGTATTGCAGCGGTAGTAACACGATAAAACGAGTAAACAAGCGGTAGTAACTCAGCGGTATTTAGGAACAAGGCCTAGGGATTAGACTTTCACTAGTGGACACTCTCAACATTGATCACATAACGAGAATAGATAAATGCATACTCTACACTTTTGTTGGATGATGAACACATTGCGTAGGATTACACGAACCCTCAATGCTGGAGTTAACAAGCTCCACAATAATGCTCATGTTTAGGTAACCTTAAGTGTAAGATAGATCAAAAGACTAAACCAAGTACTAGCATAGCATGCACACTTGTCACCTTCATGCATATGTAGGAGGAATAGATCACATCAATATTATCATAGCAATAGTTAACTTCGCAATCTACAAGAGATCATGATCATAGCATAAACCAAGTACTAACACGGTGCACACACTTGTCACCTTTGCACACATGCGGGAGGAATAAAACTACTTTAATAACACATCACTAGAGTAGCACATAGATAAATTGTGATACGATGCACATTGCAATCATAAAGAGATATAAATAAGCACTTCACTACGCTCTTCAACGAGTGAATAAGTACTTCGTGAAATATAGCCTAAGAGACCCACACGGTGCACACACTCGTCACCTTTACACACGTGGGACAAGGAGTCTCCCGGAGATCACATAAGTAAAACCCACTTGACTAGCATAATGACATCTAGATTACAAGCATCATCATATGAATCTCAATCATGTAAGGCAGCTCATGAGATTATTGTATTGAAGTACATAGGAGAGAGATGAACCACATAGCTACCGGTACAGCCCCGAGCCTCGATGGAGAACTACTCCCTCCTCATGGGAGCAGCAGCGGTGATGAAGATGGCGGTGGAGATGGCAGCGGTGTCGATGGAGAAGCCTTCCGGGGCACTTCCCCGCTCCGGCAGGGTGCCGGAACAGAGACTCCTGTCCCCCAGATCTTGGCTTCGCGATGGCGGCGGCTCTGGAAGGTTTTCCGTATCGTGGCTCTCGGTACTGGGGGTTTCGCGACGGAAGCTTTAAGTAGGCGGAGGGTCAACGCGGGGGGCCACACGAGGGGCCCAGGGGGTAGGTCGGCGCGGCCAGGGCCTGGGCCGCGCCGCCCTAGCCTCTGGCTGCCTCGTGGCCCCACTTCGTTATCTCTTCGGTCTTCTGGAAGCTTCGTGCAAAAATAGGACCCGGGGCGAAAGTTTCGTCCAATTCCGAGAATATTTCTTTACTAGGATTTCGAAACCAAAAACAGCGAGAAAACGAAGCGGCACTTCGGCATCTTGTTAATAGGTTAGTTCCGGAAAATGCGTAAATACGACATATAATGTGCATAAAACATGTAGGTATCATCAATAAAGTAGCATGGAACATAAGAAATTATCGATACGTTGGAGACGTATCAGCATCCCCAAGCTTAGTTCTCGTCTCGTCCAGCGAGGTAAAACGATAACAAAGATAATTTCTTAAGTGACATGCCATCATAACCTTGATCATATTGTAAACATATGTAATGAATGCAGCGATCAAAACAATGGTAATGACATGAGTAAACAACTGAATCATAAAGCAATGACTTTTCATGAATAGCACTTTCAAGACAAGCATCAATAAGTCTTGCATAAGAGTTAACTCATAAAGTAATAATTCAAAGTAGAGGTATTGAAGCAACACGAAGGAAGATTAAGTTTCAGCGGTTGCTTTCAACTTATAACATGTATATCTCATGGATATTGTCAACATAAAGTAATATAACAAGTGCAATATGCAAGTATGTAGGAATCAATGCACGAGTTCACACAAGTGTTTGCTTCTTAAGGTGGAAGGAGATAGGTAACTGACTCAACAATAAAAGTAAAAGAATGGTCCTTCAAAGAGGAAAGCATCGATTGCTGTATTTGTGCTAGAGCTTTTATTTTGAAAACATAAAGAGAGCATAAAAATAAAGTTTTGAGAGGTGTTTGTTGTTGTCAACGAATGGTAGCGGGTACTCTAACCCCCTTGCCAGACAAACCTTCAAAGAGCGGCTCCCATTTTATTTTATTTTTGGGTGGCACTCCTTCCAACCTTTCTTTCACAAACCATGGCTAACCGAATCCTCGGGTGCCTCGCCAACAATCTCATACCATGAAGGAGTGCCTTTTTATTTTAGTTTTATTTAGATGACACTCCTCCCCACCTTTGCTTTCTCAAGCCATGGCTAACCGAATCCTTCGGGTGCCGTCCAACAATCACATACCATGGAGGAGTGTCTATTTTTGTTAATTAATTTGGGATTCGGGAATCCCATTGCCAGCTCTTTTTGCAAAATTATTGGATAAGCGGATGAAGCCACTAGTCCATTGGTGAAAGTTGCCCAACAAGATTGAAAGATAAACACCACATACTTCCTCATGAGCTATAAAACATTGACACAAATCAGAGGTGATAAATTTTGAATGGTTTAAAGATAGCACTCAAGCAATTTACTTTGGAATGGCGGAGAAATACCATGTAGTAGGTAGGTATGGTGGACACAAATGGCATGAATATTGGCTCAAGTATTTGGATGCATGAGAAGTATTCCCTCTCGATACAAGGTTTAGGCTAGCAAGGTTTATTTGAAACAAACACAAGGATGAACCGGTGCAGCAAAACTCACATAAAAAAACATATTGTAAACATTATAAGACTCTACACCGTCTTCCTTGTTGTTCAAAACTCAATACTAGATATTATCTAGACCTTAGAGAGACCAAATATGCAAATCAAATTTTAGCAAGCTCTATGTATTCCTTCATTAATAGGTGCAAAGTATATGATGCAAGAGCTTAAACATGAGCACAACAATTGCCAAGTATCACATTATCCAAGATATTTTACCAATTACTACATGTAGCATTTTCCAATTCCAACCATATAACAATTTAACGAAGAGGAAACTTCGCCATGAATATTATGAGCTAAGAACACATGTGTTCATACGAACCAGCGGAGCGTGTCTCTCTCCCACACAAGGATGAACTTATTCAAACAAAAGCAAAAACAAAAACAAACAGACGCTCCAAGTAAAGTACATAAGATGTGACGGAATAAAAATATAGTTTCACTAGAAGAAACCTGATAAGTTGTCGATGAAGAAGGGGATGCCTTGGGCATCCCCAAGCTTAGATGCTTGAGTCTTCTTAAAATATGCAGGGATGAACCACCGGGGCATCCCCAAGCTTAGACCTTTCACTCTTCTCGATCACATTATATCACCCTCTTCTATTGACCCTTGAAAACTTCCGCCACACCAAACTTCAAGCAAACTCATTAGAGGGTTAGTGCATAATCAAAATTCACATGTTCAGAGGTGACACAATCATTCTTAACACTTCTGGACATTGCACAAAACTTCTGAAAGTTAATGGAACAAAGAAACTCATTCAACTTAACAAAAGCGGCAATGCGAAATAAAAGGCAGAATCTGTCAAAAACAGAACAGTCCGTAAAGACGAATTTAAAGCTGGCACCAGACTTGCTCAAACGGAAAAACTCAAAACTAATGAAAGTTGCGTACATATCTGAGGATCACGCTCGTAAATTGGCAGATTTTTTCGAATTTTCTACAGAGAACTGTGCCCAGATTTGTGACAGACAGCAATGCTGTTTCTGCGCAGCAATCCCAAATATAACATCAACTTTGACATAGAAACTTTACTTGGCACAACAAAACACAAAACTAAGATAAGGAGAGGTTGCTACAGTAGTAAACAACTTCCAAGACACAAATATAAAACAAAGTACTGTAGCAAAATAACACATGGGTTATCTCCCAAGAAGTTCTTTTCTTTATAGCCATTAAGATGGGCTCAGCAGTTTTAATAATGCACTCATAAGAAATAAGAGTTGAAGCAAAAGAGAGCATCAAGAGGCAAATTTAAAACACATTTAAGTCTAACATGCTTCCTATGCATAGGAATCTTGTAAATAAACAAGTTCATGAAGAGCAAAGTAACAAGCATAGGAAGATAAAACAAGTGTAGCTTCAAAAATTTCAGCACATAGAGAGGTGTTTTAGTAACATGAAAATTTTTACAACCATTTTTTCCCCTCTCATAATAACTTTCAGTAGCATCATGAGCAAACTCAACAATATAACTATCACATAAAGCATTCTTATCATGAGTCTCATGCATAAAATAATTACTACTCCCAACATAAGCATAGTCATTCTTATTAATTGTAGTGGAGCAAATTCAACAAAGTAGCTATCAAATATAGGAGGTATATTGTAATCATAATCAAATTTATCCTCCATAACAGGTGGTAACAAAAGACTACTATCATTATAATCATCATAAATGGGAGGCAAAGTATCATCAAAGTAAATTTTCTCCTCAATGCTTGGGGGACTAAAAATATCATGCTCATCAAAGCCAGCTTCCCCAAGCTTAGAATTTTCCATAGCATTAGCAACAATGGTGTTCAAAGCATTCATACTAATAACATTCCCATTATCATGCATATAAAGTTCCATGGGTTTTTTAATTCTTTCTTCAAACACATCATGTCCTAATTCAAGATAAAGTTCATAAAGATCTCTCATATTTTTGTTGTTTTCCATTATGCCTAACTAGTGTAAACAAGAAACCAAATGTCGCAATTGCAGAGTCTAAAGGAAATAGCTTTGAGTACTTACAATGGCGCCGGAAAATAGCTTAGTAGCCGAGGTCCGGAGTGTGAGTACCTTTTACCTTTCCTCCCGGCAACGGCGCCGGAAAAGTGCTTGATGTCTACGTTCCCCCTCCTTTCCCGTAGACGGTGTTGGGCCTCCAAGTGCGGAGGTTTGTAGAACAGCAGCAAGTTTTCCCTTAAGTGGATCACCCAAGGTTTATCGAACTCGGGGAGGAAGAGGTCAAAGATATCCCTCTCATGCAACCCCGCAACCACAAAGCAAGAAGTCTCTTGTGTCCCCAACACACCAAATAGGTGCACTAGTTCGGCGAAGAGATAGTGAAATACAGGTGGTATAAATAAGTATGAGCGAGTAGTATGGCGCCGGAAAAGTGCTTGCTGGCGTGTAGTTGATGGTGGTAGTATTGCAGCGAGTAGTAACACGATAGAAACGAGAAACAAGCAGTAGTAACTCAGCGAGTATTTAGGAACAAGGCCTAGGGATTAGACTTTCACTAGTGGACACTCTCAACATTGATCACATAACAGAATAGATAAATGCATACTCTACACTTTTGTTGGATGATGAACACATTGCGTAGGATTACACGAACCCTCAATGCCGGAGTTAACAAGCTCCACAATAATGCTCATGTTTAGGTAACCTTAAGTGTAAGATAGATCAAAAGACTAAACCAAGTACTAGCATAGCATGCACACTATCACCTTCATGCATATGTAGGAGGAATAGATCACATCAATATTATCATAGCAATAGTTAACTTCGCAATCTACAAGAGATCATGATCATAGCATAAACCAAGTACTAACACGGTGCACACACTGTCACCTTTGCACACATGCAGGAGGAATAAAACTACTTTAATAACACATCACTAGAGTAGCACATAGATAAATTGTGATACGATGCACATTGCAATCATAAAGAGATATAAATAAGCACTTCACTACGCTCTTCAACAGTGAATAAGTACTTCGTGAAATATAGCCTAAGAGACCCACACGGTGCACACATCGTCACCTTTACACACATGGGACAAGGAGTCTCCGGAGATCACATAAGTAAAACCCACTTGACTAGCATAATGACATCTAGATTATAAGCATCATCATATGAATCTCAATCATGTAAGGCAGCTCATGAGATTATTGTATTGAAGTACATAGGAGAGAGATGAACCACATAGCTACCGGTACAGCCCCGAGCCTCGATGGAGAACTACTCCCTCCTCATGGGAGCAGCAGCGGTGATGAAGATGGCGGTGGAGATGGCAGCGGTGTCGATGGAGAAGCCTTCCGGGGCACTTCCCCGCTCCGGCAGGTGCCGGAACGAGACTCCGTCCCCGGATCTTGGCTTCGTGATGGCGGCGGCTCCGGAAGGTTTTCCGTATCGTGGCTCTCGGTGCCGGGGGTTTCGCGACGGAAGCTTTAAGTAGGTGGAGGGTCAACGCGGGGGCCACACGAGGGGCCCGGGGGTAGGTCGGCGCGGCCGGGGCCCGGGCCGCGCCGCCCTAGCCTCCGGCTGCCTCGTGGCCCCACTTCGTTATCTCTTCGGTCTTCCGGAAGCTTCGTGCAAAAATAGGACCACGGGCGAAAGTTTCGTCCAATTCCGAGAATATTTCTTTACTAGGATTTCTGAAACCAAAAACAGCAGGAAACGAGAGCTGGCACTTCGGCATCTTGTTAATAGGTTAGTTCCAGAAAATGCGTAAATACGACATATAATGTGCATAAAACATGTAGGTATCATCAATAAAGTAGCATGGAACATAAGAAATTATCGATACGTTGGAGACGTATCACTACTTCTCAAAGATATAATTTTAGCAGGAGGATAATATCTACCAATGAAAGCATCTTTACATTTAGTCCATGAATCAATACTATTCTTAGGCAAAGATAGCAACCAATCTTTAGCTCTTCCTCTTAATGAGAAAGGAAACAATTTCAGTTTTATAATATCACCATCTACATCCTTATACTTCGCATTTCACAAAGTTCAACAAAATTATTAAGATGGGCAGCGACATCATCAGAACTAACACCAGAAAATTGCTCTCTCATAACAAGATTCAGTAAAGCAGGTTTAATTTCATTGAATTCTGCTGTAGTAGTAGGTGGAGCAATAGGAGTGCATATAAAATCATTATTATTGGTGCTAGTGAAGTCACACAACTTAGTGTTTTCAGGAGTATTCACTTTAACAATAATAAAAATAAAATAAACTAAGCAGAACAGAAATAAATAAAGTAAAACTGGTAACTAATTTTTTTGTGTTTTTGATATAGGGATAGCAAACAAGACAGTAAATAAAGTAATGCAAGTAACTATTTTTTTTGTGTTTTTAATATAGCGAGAGCAAACAAAGCAGTAAATAAAATAAAGTAAAGCAAGACAATAACAAAGTAAAGAGATTGGATGTGAGAGACTCCCCCTGCAGCGTGTCTTGATCTCCCCGGCAACGGCGCCAGAAAAAGAGCTTGATGCGTGCAGTTACACACGTCTGTTGGGAACCCCAAGAGGAAGGTGTGATGCGTATAGAAGCAAGTTTTCCCTCAGTATGAAACCAAGGTTATCGAACCAGTAGGAGTCAAGGAGCACGTGAAGGTTGTTGGTGAAGGAGTGTAGTGCGGCGCAACACCAGGGATTCCGGCGCCAACGTGGAACCTGCACAACACAATCAAAGCACTTTGCCCCAACGTAACAGTGAGGTTATCAATCTCACCGGCTTGCTGAAAACAAAGGATTAAACGTGTGGTGTGGAAAATGATGTTTGTATGCGAAGAACAGTAGATAACAAGTATTGCAGTAGATTGTATTCAGATGTAAAAGAATGGACCGGGGTCCACAGTTCACTAGTGGTGTCTCTCCGATAAGATAACTAGCATGTTGGGTGAACAAATTATAGTTGGGCAATTGACAAATAGAGATGCACATACATATATCATGATGACTACTATGAGATTTAATCAGGGCATTACGACAAAGTACATAGACCGCTATCCAGCATGCATCTATGCCTAAAAAGTCCACCTTCGGGTTAGCATCCGCACCCCTTCAAGTATTAAGTTGCAAACAACATACAATTGCATTAAGTATGGTGTGTAATGTAATCAACACAAATATCCTTAGACAAAGCATTGATGTTTTATCCCTAGTGGCAACATCACATCCACAACCTTAGAACTATCTGTCACTGTCCCAGATTCAATGGAGGCATGAACTCACTATCGAGCATAAATACTCCCTCTTGGAGTTACAAGTATCAACTTGGCCAGAGCCTCTACTAGCAACAGAGATCATGCAAGAACATAAACAACACATATATGATAGATTGATAATCAACTTGGCATAGTATTCAATATTCATCGGATCCCAACAAACACAACATGTAGCATTACAAATAGACGATCTTGATCATGATAGGCAGCTCACAAGATCTAACATGATAGCACAATGAGGAGAAGACAACCATCTAGCTACTGCTATGGATCCATAGTCCAAGGATGAACTACTCACGCATCAATCCGGAGGCGGGCATGATGATGTAGAGCCCTCCGGTGATGATTCCCCTCTCCGGCAGGATGCCGGAGACGATCTCCTGAATCCCCCGAGATGGGATTGGCGGCGGCGGCGTCACAGTAAGGTTTTCTGTATCGTGACTCTCGGTACAGGGGTTTTCGCGACGGAGGCTTTAAGTAGGCGGAAGGGCAGAGTCGGAGGGCTGACGAGGGGCCCACCCCATAGGGCGGCGCGGGCCCCCCTCTGGCCGCGCGGCCCTATGGTCGCGGCGCCTCGTCGCCCCATTTCGTATCCCTTTCGGTCTTCTGGAAGCTTCGTGGAAAAATAAGACCCCGGGCATTGATTTCGTCCAATTCTGAGAATATTTTCTTTGTAGGATTTCTGAAACCAAAAACAGCAGAAAACAGCAACTAGCTCTTCGGCATCTTGTTAATAGGTTAGTGCCGGAAAATGCATAATAATGACATAAAGTGTGTATAAAACATGTGAGTATCATCATAAAAGTAGCATGGAACATAAGAAATTATAGATACGTTTGAGACGTATCACAGCTCACAAGGAAGTGACAAGAGGATTGAGAGCTAATTTTATTCCCACGTAAAAAGTTGGGAGAAAGTTAGACCACCTTATAAGGTGGGTTGTTCCACCACTAGTAAGTGAGTGACAAGAGGAGTGGTACACGCGCACTCCTCCTCACTCGTTTCATCTTGGCTCGGCTCGACACGTCACGTGTACGCACCAGCTCGTGTTGAGTGGATTGATCCGAGACTTGCTTTCTTGTTGTTGTTCGGGGAAAAAATAGTTCTAGACGGAAGAGTCGCAGTTAGTTGGTTCGGGCTGCTCCCGGATCGTGGGCTATCCGTACCTCCCGAGTCTATATAATCTCTTACCATGCTGCCGCCGAAACACATCAAATTCATGAGTTAGGATTTTCCCACCTTTTTCTGCTTGCGTCGCCATCCTAGCACGTTCCATCTCGCTCGCCAGCGTGCGTGCACCGACGAACGGGAGAGTAGGTCTCCGGAATCACTCGTCTTTGCGATCCTGTACGGGAGAGGGGCGAATTAAGTTTTCGGGAAGCGCTCCGTGCGACTGCTCAAGCTCTCCGTCATGGGTCGCCTGCCGGACAAGTCGGGTGGTGCCACGTAGCGCCATCTGCGTCACCGTTTCCTTCGACTAGTATTCGCGCGCGCGCCGATGTCGCCATCAGCAACGTCGCCGCTGCATCGATCAACACCCGCTTCATCTACAAAACTGATTGCTTAGTACATCTAGTATGTTTGAGTTTCACATGTCATAATAGCTAGCTATTGTAATCATGTTTAATATTCTGGAATAAATAGTGGAGTTTTTGGCCTAATTATCCAACATGTTTATCCTGATTTTTTAAAATGGAACATAGTTATTCCATTAAGCTGACAATTTGCTCATCCTGATTGACAGAACTGAATATGCAATATGTTCATCCAGTTCGGCCCGGCGCTTTGAACTTTGTCTACTAGAATGGGTAGATAGCGGGCCGTTTCGGCCCGGCGCAGTCCAGTCCAGCCCAGCCCAAATGAAATACGAGAACGAACAAAGGAAAAAAAAGAAACGCAGAAAAATGCTCAGTAAACAAATCCCGCAAAATCTTCACTCTTTCTTTCTCCTCCCCAAACCCAGAAAATCCCTTATCCCCTTCCAATCCCTCCTCACCTCCGTCTCCACCGTCCATGGCGATGGCGTCCTCCGTCGCCGCCACCCTCCGCGCGCTCGTCGCCGCCCCGGCCGCCGTCTCCCTCCCGAAGCCCTTCCTCGTGCTGCTCTCGCCGGCCCTCCCGGCCCGCCACCTCGGCCTGCGCTCCACCCGCCCGCGCCTCCCGCTGGCACCGCTCGCCGCCTCCGACTCCTTCGACTCCTCCGTGGAGGTCGCCGAGCCGGAGCTCGCCGAGGACGAGGCCCTGGACGCCGTCGCGGAGGAGGAGCCGGCGGCTGCTGAGGAGGAGGTTGCGGCGGCGGCGGAGGAGGAGGTCGGTGAGTACGTCGAGCCGCCGGAGGAGGCCAAGGTGTACGTCGGGAACCTGCCCTACGACGTCGACAGCGAGCGCCTCGCGCAGCTCTTCGAGCAGGCTGGCGTCGTCGAGGTCTCCGAGGTGAGTACACCAGTTTCTCTCCCCTTTCTCTTCCTTGCTGCTAATTTGCCTGCACTTTGGTCGTCGGCGTGCATACGTTTGCCTGAAGTCACTTACATCCTCAATGGGCACATTGTGTGTCATACGACTGAAATTGGCACTGCAACTACTCTAGCAATTGAATTCAGTTCTGGACTTGCCGTGTAAATGTCTAGCTGAATGCGGTGGTTTGCGCTGATGAGAACCTCACAGGGCGGAGCTACCAGGATTGCAGCGTTTTTTTGGAACCAAGCAAATGATCCGTAACAGTGCATGAATTGAGCTAAGCTGAAAAAAGAACTATTTAAAACTAGTCCATTCATCGATGAATCTCCATGGATTCACCTATACAGGCTGCGGCTAATGTTGCAAAAATAAGAGCTTGAATACCGCTTCTAAATAATCCAAGAAACATGACAGGTCTAGGGACTACTAAGGGGTGCTATGTCGCAAGCCTCTCTGTGTTGTTTGTTCAGGTTGAACTAGGATGCTCTGTGATATTGTTTGAAGTATGCTTATCTTCTCGTGTAGGCATTGCAAGTTCTTGTCAGAATTATTATGTCTTTGCCTGTTTACTCGTTAGGCGAACACATGTAGCCTTTTTCTGAAACTGCGAAATTTAAAGAGATCCTACTGTGATTTGACATCTAGTACGAAGTTTTGCTGCACAAGGCGGAGAATCTAAATGCATTTGTACCATGGAACTAGTGTTGTTTCTTGACCTCGTATGGGTTATTAACATGTAGCAATGTATCTGCTTCACCGGCATTGTTGGTGGGGCAGTCCGTCAGATAGTAGTTGCTTGGATACTGTATGTGTTTTCTTTGTCCTAAAATGCAGTTTCTGTCTTGTGGCTGTACAGGTCATTTACAACAGAGAAACAGACCAGAGCCGTGGATTCGGGTTTGTCACCATGAGCACCATTGAGGAGGCTGAGAAGGCTGTGGAAATGTTCCATCGCTATGTGAGTGTACTTAATAACTCATGAGGCTATTTTCCTTGCATGCTCTGAATTTAGTCTAGGGAGCCTCATTGAATGTGTGCTCCCATTTTACATTTGAATATGTTGTCTGTCCTAGGTCTCAATTTGATTGAATCTGTTTGTATTTTCAAGTTAAAGATCGTGTGCAGTTCATAGTATTAAGCACGAGCTAAAGAATGCATGCAAATTTGATGCTTTCCTGATTGACCTTTAACGTGGACAGGACGTGGGTGGAAGGCTGTTGACTGTAAACAAGGCGGCTCCTAGAGGTGCCCGTGTGGAGAGGCCTCCCCGTGATTCCGGGTCTTCATTCAGGATTTACGTGGGCAACCTGCCATGGCAGGTGGACGACTCTAGGTTGGTAGAGATGTTCAGTGAGCATGGCAAAGTCGTCGATGCCAGGGTTGTCTACGACAGGGACACCGGGCGCTCACGGGGATTCGGTTTCGTGACAATGGCATCGCAGGTGGAACTGGATGATGCTATTGCTGCCCTTGATGGACAGGTTAGTATGCAATTGATATCATTGCCACTTTCATACTGTGAAACAATTATGGTTTATACCGAGATAATCAATGTCCTTCGATGAGTCTGATCGCTGTCTGAATTTTGCAGAGTTTGGAGGGGCGTGCCTTACGAGTGAATGTCGCAGAGGAGCGGCCACCGCGGCGTTTCTAGATGAAGATGTATTTGTCGGTGGACTAAGCATGCCTTCTGCTTAAGAGCGACGATAGCACGTCCAATACCGTTTTAGACCCTCCGTTATCCTCCCATCCATTCTTGTGCCATGATTCTTCTTTCTGGTGTTTTTTTTTTGTTCTTGCTGTCTGTCCCTTGGTTCCCTGATCTCAATTTGTCCATGCAATGCAAAAGTTTTGTCTGACATATATATGTTTAATCCCCATGATTCATGCTTGCATGATATGCAAAAAGGAGTCCAAAATGTTTTTTCTGTGATCCTGGTTGAATAGTTTCTACGTGCCGTATGGTTTAACATCACTTGATGCAATAGGGACTCCCAATCCTGATTCCTGAAGCTATGTAGTTTTGCTCAATTCGTCTGTCGACATGTTTATTCCTTCCCTGCAGGAGCAAGAGCAGTGCGGCGTGTTCTGGCACATCCTTGTTGGCGTCGAGAGCCGCCTGCACCTCCAAACACCCATCAACAGGCAGGAGGCAGAGGTTGTTGAATATATAAGCAAATTACCATATGATTTAATTCAAATAAACAGTTGATAAAATCATGACTAGAGAATCAAAAAGTAAACTAGACATGTAGATTAACATTGTAGATGAACAGATAGCATCGTTGGTGTTGTTGCCCATGTTGAAGTTGCCGAAGAGGTTATTGATGTCTAGGAAGAGGTTATTGATGTCTAGGAAGAAGTTGTCGTTTAGGAACTCGTCGTCGGATAGCATTGTGTTGCCAGTAATTACGCGTAAACGCTCCACAAAAATCTGATTGCCTCTATCAAGTGTAGAAACTGACAAGCTTTGTTAACACTCTAGGAAATATATGGCCGTGTCAACAAGAGAAACTATAAAAGACACCAACCACACCGTAGTACTAGGTAGCATCGGCAGGAGTTCGAGTTCCCTGGAGAGCTTATTTGTAACGTTCATCAGAGTACTACAAGCCTTGCCGATCAAATATTTGCTTTCTTTAAAAGATCCAAGATGTGTTTTCTTTGACAAAGAGCCAATCCATCATCAACATCAGCACATTTACTAAATTGGTTAATGAAGTTTACGCAAATAGCTGTCATTATTTGTGTCAAAAAAATTATTTGGTGCGGCATAACCCAATGACAAAATCCTAGGTCCGCCACTGTCGACACATACGTTTTATCAATAACAGATGAAAAGATAAAGTTACTAACATCGATAGAGGAGGAAACTTAAGTGTGGCTCTGGCACTTCATATCATGTTCTTTTGTGCGAACTTAAATGGCATCATGCTCTCACGCATTTCATCGAGATCCTCTTGTACATAAGAACGGAAAGCTAACCAACATATACCTCTCAAAACTAAGTGTGGCTCGCACACAAACTCAGATAGATATGATGATATATATCAGAAAAACTTTAGTCCTGGGTTGTGTCTCCAACCAGAATTAAAGATGGACCTTTAATTTCGGTTGGAGACATAAACTATGACTAAAGGGGCTCGCGCCTACCGCAACCTGTTAGTCTTGGTTTAATTATGTCTCTAACCAGAACTAAAGATCCATTTGAACAGGAACTGATGCTGGCCTTAGCCCGTACGGCGTCCTAGCCGTTGTAAACAAAATTGTTTTCACACAACATTACGATACTCCCTCACTTTTGTCTTTACTATGCGTTTTGGCATTTTTAAAAGACAAGCACCGTCAAGTTTGACCAAAATTGTACTAAAAAATATCAACACCTAATACCTAATAAATATAGTACTCCCTCCTTCTAAAAAAAACGTCTCAATTTTCTCTAGATACGGAAGTATCTAGATGCATTTTAGTTAGAGATACATCCATATCTAGATAAAGTTAAGACACCTATTTTTACACGGGAGGAGTAGGAAAATATAGCTTATGGTGATTCTATTAGTATAACTTTCACATTGTGGATGTTAATATTTTTTCCTATAAATTTAGTCAAACTTGACAAAGTTTAAATTTGGCTAAAGCAAAAACACGAACTAATTGTGAACGGAGGGAGTATGCACCTGTGACATAAATATTCTTACTGTATAATAAATAACAATATCCCAACAAAGAGCTCTAGTAGTATTAACAAATCTGATCAATAAGTAAATTAGGTTTCGCTTCATCCGAGCTGATTCTCGCTTGAATTTCTTGGATGGTAGCAATGGGAGGTCGAGGTTGGAGCCACACGCGCGGCGATGGCCCTTGGTTCCACCCAGGATGCAACCGTCTCACGAGCATGGCCTCACCGTCAACCAGGCTATACCTGAAGACATCACGGTGGGAAACAAAATAGACGCACCCACCGTCCATGTCCAGCTGGGAGCTGTCCATGGCGAAGCTGACAGGGTGCCCGAGGAACAGGACACGATCACGTAAGCTCTTGCCATCCCTCAGCGCCCACCGCACCTCGCCGCTCGCTCCTTTTTCCAGCGCGTGCACCGTCACTAACAGCTCCGACGGGTCGACAATGGCGTCTTCATTGAAGATGCTCTGCTGGGCCAGGACAGACACCCACAGCAACTCGCCACGAGACTCCATGACGTAGTTCCAATCACGAAGTTTCTTTGTTTCGTCATTTGCATCCCACCTCGCAAAGCTATTATTGTCGCCAACGCCATCCCGTGTGAGTACATACCAGAAGTCCACGCCGACGGATAGTAGGACCTTGCCGTCGTGATAGACGGCGCAACGGTGGCGGGGAACTGGGAGCTCTAGAACCCTTTTCATGATTGTCCATGCTGCATCGCCGGGACGTAGGACGGCAATGGTGAAGACGGGATAGTTTGTGTACATAGTGCTGTAGAGAAAGATGGTGCCATCCTTGTAGACGGTGCCACACGCAGTCCCTATCGTCTGCTTGATGTCATCGTCATCATCGGGAAATCGAGGAAGCGGCGTAATGGCTCCACTTACAAGGTCGACGAGTCTTGGATCGGGACTTGCGGCGAATAGCCAGGCGACGGTGCCATCGGCTGTAGCCACCCAGTTTTCCTCGTCGCCCGGTGCCGGCTCTGAGAGGATGTGGTCATGATCGGTTGACGGCTTGAAAGAGTTGACGTGGGAGTGGACGATGTGGCCGTCGCACAGCCCTAGTAGCCACGGCGGGAAGGTGGGTCGCGTCGCCGGTGAGCGCAGCGGCGCCGTGGCACGCCATGAACAGCAGACGGCATGGAAACGAACGAAATCAGCAGGGTCGTGTAGTCGGCCGGAGACGTCGATGAGCAGCTCCGACGGGAGATCGGCCCATGAGCAGGCGTCAGCCTTGAGCTCCGCCGTCATGCCGGCCGGAGCAGAGCTGCGGCGCGCGCGTGCCCGGCGATATATCGACTCGGTGTCGTCGAATTAGATCCAGAGAAATCAGGGTGAAATCAAGAGATCAGGAGTCCTCCTACCCCTACAGATGCATACTATATGCATGGCAAAGGGGCAGATGAGCTCGTAATGAATTCATCCTACACGATTCTCGGGTAGTCTCTCACGGAGTCCTTGAACCAAACATGGAAGCGTCAGGAGCCGCTTTTCGATTTGACCAATCCGGCTTAATTACATCTTCAATACGGAGTACCTTCTTTAAACCCGTGCTGTTGTTTTTGGAGTTAACATACGAAACCTCATGAAAGCTTGCATGATCCCACACGTATATCCGCATATAGGACTGATGAATCCTAATTCCTAACACAGTTCGTAATGAATTCGTCCTAAACGATTTAGGTCTCTAATATAAGGGAGGCCTTGAACCAAACATGGACGCGTCACGACTCAGGAGCCGCTTTTTAATGTGACCAACCCGGTTTACATACCTTCGATACATTTTCCAGTTTTTTTTTTTAAACCCGTGTTCTTGTTTTTGGAGTTAACATACCAAACCTCACGAAGCTTGCATGATCCCACGCCTATAGCTGCATATGGTACAAGTGGACTCGGGCAAGAGCCCACGACAACACATAGTTTTGGAAAAGAAATTACACTTATATTCCCGGTAGACACAAGTTGCTAATATTTTTGGGTGTGATTATTTCTCAGTCGACTAAGAACTAACTTTGTTCTCAGTTAGATTATATCATCAAATCACGATGCAAATCATGGATGTAGGATTTGACTGAGCACGAAGTTAGTTCTCAGCTGGCTAGCTAAGAACTAGCTAGCTAATCCCAATATTATTTTGCAATTTGGCCAAATAAGGTGAATCATGGAGTGTACCAAGCAACACCCTTTTTTGCAAAAGGTTATTCCGATGGATTGCAATTGAGCACAACTGAAAAAAAATATCAAAAAATGGTGAACCTTCACGAAGCATTCTTTTATACCTAGTTGCGGAGGAAAATTATAAAATTGAATGTGCTATCTTACTTTTTAATATGGCTTTTATGCCAAATGAGCTAGGTCCGACATTCGTCATGGCATAGTTTGCTAGATCGAGCTTATATTGCGCACATGCATGGATCTTGGGATGGGAAGTAATGTATGATTAATGAGTTATCCTTTGCAAGTGACAAAATGGGCTTTTTTGTGTGAAGCATGTCCTAGAAACATAAATAACATTCACACAAAATTAGAAGACAACTTCCGCACTAGGGTTTCTCAAGTCTGATGCGCCCGTTTGCTTTCTGAAAATTCATTGCATTTTATATTGTGTCCTACCAATTTCGGTGGAAATGAGCCAGATTTGAAGGATACCTCCGGTGCCCTACAGATTGTAGTATTGAAACCTTTTCCCTAGAGACCTAGGTTTATCGAATCAACGGAAAGATTGCTTTTGGTGTAAGATCACCCCAACAAGACTCCTAGTTTTCAAATAAATCTTGTTTTACCGAACCGACGGTTTTCTTGTGTTGTTCATGTATCAATGGTTGGAGATATGCATTGATTTGTGTATCAATGGATCTAGGAAGATATTTGCTTCATGATTTAAAGAAATATCTCGATTTAGATCGAGATAGTATGGTTGTTTTCACTTGCCATCCGTATCAACTTTCACTTGTTCTAGATTTTTTGCATAAATCATATCTAGATCCATAATGTGTTATCATAGATGATGTCGGTTTCACGCAGTTTCCTCCGATGTGCCTCACCTGTTTTTGCGAAAAGTCATTTTGGTGGGTCCCAAATTAAGAAAAAATCACAAAAAATCAAGAAAATGGATAGCCTTTGTGAGGCGTAATCTTTGGTGACCTAGATGTGAGTAAATTACAAACTTGGAATACGAAAATTATTTAAAAAACACTTCACAAAATGAGCTACCTCCAATGAGGCTACATGGTTTTTTGCCAAATGAGCTAGGTCAGGACCTTCGACACAACATATATAGTCTAGCGGAATGAGCCAATCATGTATGTGCAGGTGCCACATGCCTTGGACTTCTTCAAGGAATTGCGTGGCAAGGGCTACCACATGATTTATTGTTGGCACATGGTCAAGTACGCTCCACAAGAAACGTGTCATAATCTGCGAAGGTGACGCATGATCGGCCACATCTATCCTAGTTTTGTTCATTTCATTCGACCTTGTGTCTCTTGTGTAACTTGTCCGGCTCCTATTTATGTGCACTTTGTGGTCGACTAAATTAGCCGAGTTTAGAATCAGTATTTTCATTGTTGGTATGGTCACTTTATAAATTTGGTCTAAAAGTGAATCCAAATGTTTATTTTCTTAACATAAAAGGTATCTTAACCTTTAACTATCACGGCATAGGATTACAGAACTCTGAGAAGAGCAAGAGCCAGCAATTAATTACTAAGCCGTTTGATGAAACATGTCTTATTGTCTTTGCATGTCTTGTTGTTTTTCCGTCTCACACGCGTCACTGCAACGCGTCACTCCCTTCCTTGAAAACCGAGCTGCTCTCACCACCAGTACAAAATCGTTGCCTCCGCCATTACTGTTTCTTCCTCCCACTCTCACCCCCAGCTCCCAAGAACCCACCAGCGGCGCAGCGCCTATCTCCGATGGTGCGCGTCCGCCTTCCCAAGCGTCCGCCGACTCCCTCCGAGTCAGACGACGACACTGACTCGTCGGAATCGGAGAATGAGTCAGACGGCGAGGCGGAGGACTTGCAGCTCATGCTGCCGGTCGGCGCGGAGGCGGAGGTGAGCAGCGACGACCCCGGCTTCGTCGGCTCCTTCTACGAGGTCACCGTCACCGGCCACCTGGCCTCCCGCGGCGGCGGCCGCTACACGGTGGCCTACTCCACGCTGGTGGCCGAGGACGGGGGCACGCTCGAGGAGACCGCGGCCGCCGGCGACGTGCGACCGCGCCCGCCGCGGGATGGGAGGCGGGAGTTCGCCGTCCACGAGGCCGTCGAGGCGTTCCACAACGAGGGGTGGTGGGCTGGCGTCGTCTCCGCCGTTCCGCCGCCGGTGGCTGGAGCGCCCAGGGTGTACCAGGTCGCGTTCCCGACCTCGCGTGAGACCATGGCGTTCGAGGTCACAGCTCTCCGGCCGCACCGCGTGTTCCAAGCTGGCCGCTGGGTCCCTGCTGCGGAGGTGGTAAGTTTGCTGCTAGCTGCTGGCTCCGTCTCTTATAGAAACTCTGCGTAAATTACTCTTCAGTATTCAAATGCTTAATTAGAGTGTCAATAAGAGGATTGAAAATTAATCTAGCTTTACTTATATGAAGAGAACTATGTTCTGAAATTTTCGAAATTAAATTTAGATTGAAGTAAATAAATCTTCTAGTATCATTTTTATTCATTTGAAACCTGCTTGCTACTGGTCAATGAATTTGCTTTTTCCAGTTTTAAGATTGTATATCAAGACATGCCATTTCATAAGACACAAACCTGTTGGGCTCACCGAAAAATGAATTCAGACGATCTTACCAGATCTGTCGAAAGCTGATGCATGTTTAACAAGGTTAAATTCCATGAGAGATCATTGCATCAATATCGATAGATAGTAAAATTGAATGGTTGTTTTGAACCTAGCTTCGTATTATTCGTATTTTAAAATCGTCCGTGTTTACATTCTGCAATTTCTCATTTGATTTTTCAGCTGTATTTATCATGTACAGTCGCGACCTTCTTTGAGTTAATACTAATTTGATTTTGTTGCTCTGTGTACTTAGTCAAACTAGACATGTGCCAGTTAAGCTATAACAAATGTTGAAACAATAATGCTGCTTCTAAAGGTTCAGCGAAAAATAATTATAACCATTTTATGGTTTTACATCTGAATTTACTGATTAGGGGGTGTTACACAGCTATATTGATTTGTCTTGCTAACTTGACATCAAAAGGATGTGAGTGGATCATTTCAGCTGAACCAATAGTTTGAATTTTATCATTTCACCATTGTGAGATTATACCCAGCTACTATAAAGTAGTAAAACTTCCAAGTGGAAGCACCCCTGGTACATATTTAATTTTGTATTTTTAAGTTATATTGGAAACGAATTCAGTAGTGCACTCTTAGCGCTGAACAGTTAAATCTTTAACTTTTTGTCTTCTTTGAGAACATAGTCTTTGCAATTTTCATGGAGCCATGTTACTGTGGAAATTTATGTAACTTGGTATTTTGAGACTCATGGAGTTGTGCAGCCTCACTTTTTGTCAAGTGAACCATGGTAGGATACATCTGGACATCTTCGAAATAAGGATTTGAAAATACACATATGTAAACAATTTGCTTGTTGAGTGAAAAAAAATCTGAGATTATATTTTGAAGAATTGATTTTTTCCTTTCGACATCTGTTTGAAAAATAAGGACAGTGTATTAGTACAAGCGAGCTCACCCTTTAAAATCTGAAATCCCATATTTATAATGTTGTTGCTGTGTGCAGAAGGATGGAAGTCCCCTGTTTCGTGAGGGAACCCAAGTTGAAGTGAGTCAGTCTACAAAAAGATTTGGTGAATCCTGGAGTCCAGCTTCTGTTCTTAAAGTGATTGGTGCTACAAATTTCTTAGTACACTACACGAATATCAGAGAAGATCAAGTAGCCACTGAGATTATAGATTCTCAGTATATTCGGCCAGCACCCAGCGACACCCATATGGACTCTAAGTACATAGTTTCTCGATCTTGTCGTGTGGAGGTAATATATGAAGGTAGCTGGTGGCCTGGTGTTATTCAGGAGGTTTTACCTGTTAGTGGAATTGACAACAAATATGTAGTAAAATTGAGGAGTTGTGAGACAGACATGGAGGACGTGGAATTTTTGGATGTGTTGATAGTTGGAATTACACAGCTGAGGCCGCATTTTGACTGGGATGGAAAAAAATGGGTACGCCGCTTGACAGAGGTACACATAGCGCATATGTCTCTAGTAACTTTTTCTGGTATTATTTCATTTCATAGTATATGTATTTCATACTAGAATTTTGAAATGTTTCAAGGTCCAGAAACATTTCACCAAGAAAACATCTGATGATGTATTAGGAATATGCAAGTCTATTCATGCCTAGAATGTTATGCACTCTAATGTTCCAACTTGAAAGATCATATTTAAATGTAACTTTCAATTGTCTTGAAGATAGTAGATTCAGCAATAAGAATAGTGTGATTGTGCATGCATCTGTTCTGATTTCCTTTGTTGAATTTGCTTAAACTAAAATAATATCTTCAGTGATATTTTGAATGATAATTATGTCCATGATGACATAATCTCCTTTTAATTTCAGGAATTTCTTAATGGAACTAAGTTAACTTCTCGAAAAAGGCCAAGTTCTTCTGCCATGTCATTACACAAGGAAGTTGGTGAATCCAGTGATAAAGATAAAAATTGTTCTTATCGTGAAAAAAGGTTAAAGAATGCAGATGTAGTATCAGAACCAGCTTCTTCTCCCTTATTTGTTCGTATTGATAACTATAAAATCATGCATAGGTCCAGGTGTTCTCCGGAGGATACAATGAAACAACAAAATGCAGTAGCGGCAATAGGGTCTCAGTTGGCACCTCCTTCACTGCCATCAATGGCAGAAACTGCACATTTAAGTGATTCTTCACTTCCTCAAAGTAATCCTGAACAAGCATCTTCTCAGAAGATTATCACACCCTCCCCACCGGTGCATCAAAGTCCACAGTTACAGGCTTCACTGTTGGGATCTTCTGGACAGCCAAGACCTCTCCCACAGGGCTCACTTTTTGGAGTGCCATCACATAACCCTCAAATCGTGAGTTGTTACTTTTAACACATTGTATTCATAATTTTTAACTAATCCTAGGACCATTCAAATTATCATTTATTCTTAGCTGACACTTGCATTTCTATATCTAGCCAAAGAAAAGGACAGCTGCTAAAAGTATTGAGGAATCCAGAAATACTGTACCTATATCTGAAAATCGTAAGTTTTGGATTAGTAACTTCTCATGCTACGGAATACACTACAATGTCCTAACCTAACTACGAAATTTCCAGTGGCCAACCTGAAAAATGGTGCTTACGATGCTGAACTCGGTTCTACTGTGACTGCTGGACTTGGAATGGTTTCAGAAATAAATACAGGGATTTGTGTTGACTCGACGATGCCACTAAAGGACGCTGGAGGTATGTGACTACTTGTTACAGAAGAGTCGGTCACTATGTTGCTAGCATTTCCATAATTAGACCTTCAATTTTTCAGGTTCACAGCACATCGTACAACAACTGGGTGGTGGTTCAGCCATGGACGACTGGCTTCCAGAATCCGTGGCAATTGAGCATGTTCCAACAGTGCAGACCTCACAACCCTGTGCACAGATGGACGAAATGGAAATTGTCAGTAAAGCGCCGCAGCGACCACATCTCAATCAGCCCCAGCAGCATTGTCCGGAGTTGCGTGAAGGAATGGCGTTTGGTCTGATGCTCTCTTTTCCTAATTTACAAGAAAGCATAAACATGCTGGATGTTCACCAAGATAACAATGAAGAATTGTTTGAAAAGAAGATGCAGGGACTCTCTTTGCTGGAGGCGTACGGTTTTGATGTTGGGGCCCTAAGGTCACGGGTGGAAACTTTGCTCTGCAAAAAGAATAGCCACGGGGCTGAACTCCGCGATGATGATGCTATGAAAATGTTGAGGGAGAAGATTGCTTGCAAAGAATCTGATGACAAAGAACTTAGCGGACAAATGCGCGCGCTGGCTATGGCTATCCATAGCACCGGACTATATGCTCGTCTCGTTCGTGACTTGCTGCGGTCCGCCGTCACACGCAAGATTGACAATGCTACCGAGATCTCTAGACTCAGAGCAGAAGCAAACTTGCTCGTACAATTGTATGCATCCACTGCAGTTTCACGGTGAGTTTGGTGAGAACGTCTGTAGGTAGTGATGCAAGTGGCGGAGAACACCCAGCAGCTAGATGTTGTTTAAATAGTAGGTAGTTCCTTTAGTTGGCCGCACTACTGGTGAATCTTTTGTGCCTGGGCTGTGTATGCTAGTCGGTTGTTACTCGGAAATTCAATTCGGCTCCCGGGTGCGTATGCTCCCTCTACCAACAAAACATATTTTGAATTGTGAAAAAATTTTGACAAAAAATTCTACATGTACATCTCCATAATATATGTGTGTGCGTCAAGTTTCACGAAAAAATAATATTTTTTGTGGCCTATGTAAAAAAGAGAAAACTTATCCTGTGAAAAGCATTGTTTTCAGCACTGAATTTTGTCTTTTTTACACACGTCACATTGTAAGTTCATTTTTTATGAAACGACTTTGTGAGCGCGTAGCACATGAAGATGTACGTGCGCATTTTTTGTTTCAATTTTTTTGAAACTTAAAATATGTGTAAGATGCATTTCAAAATATAGGGAGCATATGCTCCCATGTTCCAAAACATCACTCCCGTTGTTACTGTTAGAAATAAACCACGTGTATGTCTCATGTGTGTGCGTGAGTCTATATTTGTGTAGTTTTCTGTACGTAGGATGCAGTAGGGGCCGTTGGAGACAGGCCGTTTGGAGCTGTTGGAGCAGCCGCGTCATACGCGTATGTGCGCGTCGTGCGTCCATGCCGGCCGGAGTATACGGATCAGAGCGGCAGCGTGGAGGGTGTGGAGTTCGTGCTTCAGCGGAAACCTCTAGCTAGCTATAAAAACCTTTTTGTATACTGATCGGTGCTGAACTGGGACGAGCCAGCTGAAAAGAGAAGGATTCGGGCGTTGGTGCGCCCACGGCGGCGCTCCGTGCGCCGGCCGGCAAAACTCCATGTGTCTCTACTCTCTACTGCCGTCGTAGTCTCCCACCTCCTGTCCTTGTTCGTGCGAGAGCAGAGGTCGAAGAGAGAGAGAGGGTGCAGCCTCGGGCTGCACCAACAAGTGGTATCAGAGCCTCAAGTTTCTGGCTGTGGCTCGCGGTAAGTCCGCGAGGAGCGCGGTGGACGCGGAGGCGGCGTGCTGTGACGCCGTACCTGCGGCGAGCGTGGAAGCCCCGGAGGCGCTGCGTGGTGGCCGCGGCTGCGTGGCGGCATGGAGGTGCTGTGCTGCGGCTGAGGCCGCAGCGGCGCAGCACAACGGCCATGGAGCATGGCCATGCCGTGCGTGCGGGAGCGCGGCGGACCTACGTGGTGGCGCAGAGGCTGCGGTGGCGCGGCGTGGCTCGGCGGCGTGGAGGAGAAGCCGTTCGTGCGGCGGGTGAGGCAGCTCAAGCGGCCACGTTGCTTGCGTCAGGGTGCGGCATGTGCGTGAGTCGAGGGCGTGCGGATCATCGGAGGAGAACGCGACCAGCGGAGCGCAGGACGGCCGCTTCGATCATGTCAGTGTGTGATCGTGTGCGCGAGCCGAGGCGTGCAGGGCGTGGCGTCAACGAGGAGCTCGGTGGCGGAATTGGGCGTGCGTCGCCGTTGTCGGAGAAGAAGCTGTGGTGTGTGTCGCAGGAGATGAAGAAGGGTCGTTCCCCGACAGTCGACAAGGAGCCAGTGTCCTGTGCATCAGGATGGCGGCGAGGTCGTGGTTTAGGGGGAGATTGTTAGAAATAAACCACGTGTATGTCTCATGTGTGTGCGTGAGTCTGTACTTGTGTAGTTTTCTGTACGTAGGATGCAGTAGGGGCCGTTGGAGACATGCCGTTTGGAGCTGTTGGAGCAGCCGCGTCATACGCGTATGTGCGCGTCGTGCGTCCATGCCGGCCGGAGTATACGGATCAGAGCGGCAGCGTGGAGGGTGGCGGAAACCCCTAGCTAGCTATAAAAACCTTTTTGTATACTGATCGGTGCTGAACTGGGACGAGCCAGCTGAAAAGAGAAGGATTCGGGCGTTGGTGCGCCCACGGCGGCGCTCCGTGCGCCGGTCGGCAAAACTTCCTGTGTCTCTACTCTCTACTGCCGTCGTAGTCTCCCACCTTCTGTCCTTGTTCGTGCGAGAGCAGAGGTCGAAGAGAGAGAGAGGGTGCAGCCTCGGGCTGCACCAACAGTTACAGCCCTCTTGTGTATTATAGTGAAGGCTTAGCTAGCGAAGTGTTAAGTTTGTGATGATCGAAAAGTGCTCCCAACTGCTCCATCTACTCTTGCACTGCAACCCTGCTTTCTCTTGGTTCTGCGTTTACTTGCTCAGATGGTGGTATGCAAAATATTCGGGTTTGGTAAGGCTAAAAAGGAAGAGAACGGTCACATAACCATCTTTAGATGTAAGGTGCTTTGGGAAGAAATTGACGTCCTGACTAGAGAATATGTTTTCATTCGGAGATCATTTTATCCTTGTTAAGTCTGTTTTAATATGTCTACCAAAGTTCATTTTATCTTTTTTGAGATACCTAAATGGATAATTAGAATTTTATAGGGTTTATTATTTTTGGCAAAGTGACGACCTAATGAAGAAATGTAGACATGTTAAATAAAAAATTATTTGTCGACCAAATGACTAAAAAGATCTAAGCATTGAGGTACATGACATAAATAATAGGTCTTACTTAGTAAATGGTTTTTGAGCTACTTTCTGAAGAAGGGCTTGTCGCAGGGGTTTGTATAAGACAAAGACATTTGGGAAATCCAACTCGGGCTCACGGATACATATGCACTTGTTGTGTGAAAATACATTTTTAAGGTGTTAAAAAATTTAAAATAAAATTTATATTTGCACACAAGGTTTCAAGAAAAAAGAATATTTTTTGTGTCTAGTGTAAAAAAGGTTAAATTTTGATTCCCCAACACGATTACGTACATGATATTTTTTATCCTTTTTATACATGTCACATAAAATTTGCTTTTCCACGAAAACTTGTGTACCAACGAATGTTAGGATGTACACCTAAAATTTTATTTCAGAATTTTAAATTTGTTTTTAAATTATTTTTATAGTAGGTGCATATGTATATCTATGAGCCAAAACGCCACGTGGTAAAATGCTCTCGTAAGTGTAAGCTTTTGGCATGGGCTACGGAAGTAAAACTCTGTTTTGGGAGGACCATTAGGGCATGTACAATGGTGATATCTTAGCAGTGCCACGTAGGAAAAACGCTGATGTGGAGGAAAGAGAAAGATGAAAAAAGGCTTTGTCACCTCTTAGCTAAGAGATGATCTCTTAGCACAATCTCTCTCACCACAAATTTAGGATGTCTCGTTACTAAAGATAAGACTAAAAAACAACATATTGTACATCATATTTTATTGTTATATCTACATTACGTGGCAGGGTTAAGATAAGACAACCTTATCAACCATTGTACATGCCCTTAGCTCTGGGTGATACTCTGTTATCTACACAATATTCATCTCTATATAACGTTACTCGACATAAAAACGTTTTAGTTGATGATGGCATGTCCTATATATATTAGCGCTCTTGTAAATCTAACACATGATAAATGAGAGGATTAGTTTGGTACGTTGATTAATGGGAGTAACTTTAACTGGTGAACTGAATAAATTCAAATGGCGCCTAACTACAACTGGGTTTTTCTCGGCAAAGTCTATATATGCTGCTCATATGAATTAGCATACTGTCTTTTTAAAAAATACATTAAAAAATATAAATACCACTAAAGATTAGAATCTGCAGGTGTTTTTCTATAAGAAAGTGCTATTAACCAAAGACAACCTTGCTAAAAGATGTTGAAAGAGTTACACAATTGTGTCTTAATTCTGTGGTTCTAAGGAAACGATTGATCATTCTTTTTTATTTTCTGTCTGTTCCCCCGTTTTGTTTTGAGACTGGTTCATTTTAATTATAATATCCCACCTCTAGCTAAAGTTATAATTTTTTTGGTAATTAGCTAAATGGATGGATAAGAAAATTAAGGCTCAGTAGTGTAGGAGTATGTGCCTTTGTTTTGGCAATCTGGAATTGTAAAAATGATGTTGCTTTGCGAAACCAAACTTTAAGGACAGCTTGATATTCACACGTGATCTTACATCCTTTCTATGGAACAATAGGGACATATAAATATAAATACTAGGTGCAATCACCTGATGTTAGTTGTACGGGCATATTCAATAAGTGTGGCTGATTGCATTCTAAAATATTACAAGATGGATAAAGGTTCTTTGTTATTCTTGTTTAGGTGGTTGATTTTTGGGGAGCGTGTGTTTTGACTCTTGAGTGCATATGCCTCTTTTATTTTAGAAATGCATTTTTGATACATTTGAAATATCAAAACAACTCAAATAAAAAATTCACGTGTACATCTTCACACTCACAAGCTAGGTGCGCACAAAGTATTTTTATAAAAAATCGACTTGTCAGTTGAGCTATGTAAACGTCGACCACAAAAAATATCGTCTTCTCGCGAAAATGGAAGAACACACATATATAGATTGTCAAGTGTATATGCGAAATTTGTTGTTGGAATTTTTTAACACTAAAAAGTATGTTTTTAGGTGGAGAGAATACACATATACCCGAGAGCCGAATTAGATTTCCCATTTTTGCATCCACTTTATGTGATCCTTAAAATATATTGTATAGCACTTGATACTTTGCAATAAAAATGAATGACGTGTGCATCGTTTTAATGAGGAGGTCGGGGCAGTGCTTTCACTTTAACTTTTTTAAACTTTCTCATAATTAAAGATTTTACTCTTTCTAAATTTAACCGGAACAAATATGGAGAGAACAGCCACGATGAGGGTAAGCAGTGCTCATGGATCATTGCGGGTGGACACGTCACATATGATTGTGAATTTCCTTTTGCACACCCAGGGGGATGACTCACGCGCTTGTAAAAGATTTAACACTTTTTGACTAATATAAAGGTTGTTATTCAGTGTAAAAAAACTAACTAGTTGTTTCCGGAAAAAATGTTGGTTGCACAATTACTTTGTATATAAGATTTCTTTCCATATGAATGATGAATACTTTGATGTGATTTAAGCATGAAAGGAAGGCATAAGTTAAGGAAATTATTTTGATATAACTACTAAAATGCCCGTGCGTTGCCACAGGAAAACAAAACATAAAAAAGATGTGGTTTCATTTTGTTGCGCCATAAAAGTACTATGATTTGCTGATACTAAATTGACTCCTAAAAGTGAAACAATATTAGACAATAACACAAAATGGAAAAGGCAATAAAAAATGTATAGTGTCTCTCTTTTCTACACAATTTGTGCTTTTTTGATAAGTATTGTATAGTAACTATATTGATAATTTATATTTTTTTGCAATTCATACAACAGTTTATTATAAATTGTTTCTATCCTCTTGTAAGTAGCCATTACATGCCTCTCACTGGAAAAGGCTGGCGATACAACTCTACATAAGATGAGTCTTCCATTCATTCTTAATCATCAGCAAGGAGTTTAGGTTTAACAAACTAAAAAATAGCCCATTGAAATGTGTCTCCTGAGAATGTGAAAATAGCATAAGTACTAAACACTAAGAAATCATATCTGAACATTTTAGTTAAAATTGCCATACTAACTGGAAAAAATACAACAATATGCTCAAAAATTGGACAACACAGGACATGAGTACGTTAAATATGCCCAAACTCAGTTACAAAATAGCATGGTACCAAGGAAGTATTCGCAAACACATTGACGTCAAAAGCTGACTTCTACTACAGAGGCAATCATCTTAAATAAGAGGAGATTAATTGTTAGTACTACAATGTTAAGGAGTACATAAATCTCACCATTTGATATGTGTACTTACAGCTCTCTGGTGCATCTATGGATAGAGGAAAGTACGTTTTGACAAGATTTTGATACTCCACAGCAACCAGACAACCCATCGTGTGCCACCGCCCTGGCCTCGGTGCAGTACACCAGTTAGCCACAAAGCCTCCTAATCCTCTTCTTGGCTTCCTCCTGCCTCTCCTTTTCTTCCGCACTCCTTGCCAGACCACGACATCTACGCGCTCGCCAAACTCAAGGCCACTCCTCACGTTCAGAGTCACCCCCATAATGGCCACGGATGGATGTCCAACCATGTGAACCTGAAAACCATGTCCGACCATCTTAATAATCAAAGAGATTTACTACTTCTAGGTAAAAAAGTGTTCACTTGATTTGTTTTGGTACATGCAACAAGTTAAAGTGTCAACCAAATACTTTGCTCAATATCCACAGAAAACATGCTTCTATCTACAACACCACCATGAAAAAGAACCGGGTGTAAATTAATTCTAATAGAAAATTTTGAAGTCAAGATAGACCATGGCCGACTTTGCTAAGAGTGGTATCTTACAATTTTGTTAAATAGTTCACCACTAGTGATGAACTCAAAGATTATAAATATCTTCTTTCTGCTTGCCGGTAATGATCCTAATGGTACTTAAAGAAGACACCTGAAAATAAATATTAATTCAGATGATCTGTCTTAGAATACGGGAGAGCAAACAAACCTAGAGTGTAGCTCCAGTACGGCAGCGTGTCCCCCCACATGATGAACAACTCCCTCGCCAACAGCATATAGCCACAAAATAACCACCAGAGTTTTTAGGGCAGAAATCCTCTGTAGGAGATAACTGAAACTAAACTGTGAAAGATAAGACTGCTTATGTCAAATACCGTATGAAAACATGAGGTAAATCTTTCAATCATACGTCCTATACAAATTTGACAGCTAATACCCGTGAAAGAAAAAATCCATAGAGCATAGTGTGTAGAAGAGATGTATGGATTCATTTTAATTAGTCTCTCTTGGTTGCCATTGTCAGCTCGTTCCTGGCAGCAGCAGCAAGTAATTATCCTTCTTTGTCAGCGCCTGGGCGTGAACCCGAGTGCAGCGGTGAGCACGCCTTGCACCTGGTTCGATTTGTCGATACTGCTGCTCCAGCCTGTTCTTGGCACATTGTCTGAAAGATAAGGCTGCTTCTGCCAAATACGGTATGAAAACATTAGGTAAATCTTTCAATCATACGGCCTATACTTTCTGAACAGTGCGAAACAAAAAAATTCATGGAAAGAAAAAAGTCCTGGAGCATACCGGATAGAAGAGATGTATGGGTTTAATTTAATTAGTCTCTCTTTGGTGCCACCGTCTGATCGTTTGTGGCTACAACAAGTACATGTCCTTCTTTGTGAGCTTCGTGGGCGTGAACCCAAGTGCAGCGGTGAGCATGCCTTGCACCCGGTTCAACTCATCGATACTGTGCTCCAGCCTGCTCTTGGCACCATCTTCAGGACGTGGACGGGGTACTCTTGGCAGCGGTTTCATCAGGAAGTGCTATAAAAAGTTTCAACATGGCAATTGCTTAGCATTTTTTTCTTAACCAAAAGCTTTGCATCCTTTTCCTATAAGATGTAGGCGATAGCACCTAGAATGAGCATATATTTCTTATTTATATTTCAAGTGGATATTAGGTCTCATGCCAATGCTTAATGCAATCATATTATCACGCAAGCTGAAAACTTCCGCAAATTCATTCAGGGGATAACATCAATATTTTAAGCAACTTCCACCAAACTATAAAATAAGTAGCAAGAAATAGTTGGGCTATGGACAATGCAGAAGTGGCTCCTAGCATGACGACACCCAATATATGCTCTCCCCTTTCTTAGTATAAGTAATATATCACCTTCCTTTTCTATTAGAAAACTTCCATATGATGGTACAGCCCTTGACTGGACAAGGGCGACGTAAAAAAGTTAGCCCGGTATGTTTAATACGTGAAGGAAGAATCTTTAAATCTCAGATGTTTTTTATTTATCTCACATGTGAACATATAATAAGATTCTAATATTTAAATGACAATATCGTCCAACCGAGGGAATGATCATATTTTGGGTTACTTATCTGTACTATATACTTTCTGTCACTCATACACGCACAGAAAAATCAGATAACTGCAAAGCAATAACAATAATGCATTTGTCACCCCTTCCTCACAAGCCCATCAGTTTCACCACTTTCACCATGCATATTGTGCCGCCATTGTGCTTCGTGATCCATAAAAATACCACGATTCTTCCCTTCAAGCATAACCAAATATTAATAAATCAATAAAAATACAAATAATGCCCAAGAAAAATGATGCACCCCAAAATTTAAATAAGAACATAGCACTACAGGAATGGGCCTAGACGCCGACGGCCAAACCCTACGCCGAGGGCTTTTTATCGGGGCCGTCGGCGTACGGCCTCGCCAGGGCAGCGCCGGAAGCCGACCGTCGGCGTCTAGGTACCGTCGGCGTATAGGCTCCTACGCCGAGGGCCGCCGTCGGCGTCTACCTGGCCCTCGGCGTAGAGGTCTCCATCACCTCCCTCGCACCCGCACCGTCACCGCCCTCTCACGGCGTCAGACAGACGCCGAGGGCCACCCTCGGCATAGGGCATGGCCACCCTATGCCGACGGCCACCCTCGGCATATAGTTTTTTTTTTATTTTTTTCTTTTTTCTCTCTCTCATATTACTTTATATTATGTTTCTATTATTTATTTACTAGTATGCATTATGTAAAAATGGTTCTATTTTTTAAGAATTCCCTAACCCTAACTCTAACCCTAACCCTAACTCTAACCCTAACCCTAACTCTAGCCCTAACCCTAACCCTAGGGTTTCCACATACATTGCTAACGCTAACTCTAACCCTAACTCTAACTCTAACCCTAACCCTAGGGTTTCCACATACATTGCTAACCCTAACTATAACCCTAACCCTTACCCTAGGGGTAGATCTGCGGGGTCCCGCCCTAGGATCTCTATGTGGAAACTCCCGCCACGGCTCAAACGGAGCCTATTTTATGGTAAAGTATGCCCAACCTATGGTTTACATGTACATATGTCCTAAACAAAGCAAAACAAGTAAAAAAGTCCATTGGTAAACCCTCGCACGGAGAAAGCTATAGGGGTAGATCTGCGGGGTCCCCGCCCTAGGGTTTTCCAACCATCGGAGCGTCGGAATCGCTGGAAAACTTGCATATGCCCATAACATATGTGTAAAATTGTGATGTAAGGTTTGGCTAACCTTGCATGTACCCGGCGTTGACGATTTCCGCATGCATGGGCTAGCACTTGGTAAAATCCAGGATCTGTATGTGGAATGGCCCCAAAACTTGTGTATGTCCACATGGCATGGCATGCACAAAAGTGATACATTTAAGAACTTAGCACCCACACACGAGCAGAAACACTTAAAGAACTACACCCACACACAGGAACCAAAACACTTAAAGAACTACACCCACACACAGGAACCAAAACACTTAAAGAACTACACCCACACAGGGACCAAAACACTTAAAGAACTAGACCCACACACAAACCAAAACATTTAAAGAACTACACCCACACACGAACAAAGCACTTAACACTGGGTCGACGCATGACCCGCTAGACACACGGACTCGACACACACACATATTAATCAGAAGTCGAAATCTTCATCCTCGCTGGGGGTGTCCTCTGAAGCGGTGGTTGTGAGGTTCCACGACCACCGTTCATCATCCTCCCCCCATGTCGACGCCTCTCCTTTGGCGTACTCTGCTTCAACCTCGGCCTTCCTCTGCCGCTTTCCCGCCCTCCTCTCTCTCTCCGTACGTACGCTTGTCCTTCCGGAATGCGCGCTCTGCCTCGACGGCTCCAGGATTGTCTCTGCGCCACTGTGCCATGAACTGCTCGTCCGCCTCGGTGGTATCAATCCGCCGCTGGCCAGACCTGTACCGCCGCGCTTCACCATGTGAGCGAAGTAGCGGCTCAGTAGAGAGACTCTGAGCTTCCGTCAGAGACCTGACCTCCGGGAAGTTCATTTCGTGGCGCGGCCGGCCAAACCTCCAAGCCGCAACGTCGTATGCGCGGGCAGCAGCCTCCTTCGTGTAGAAGGTGCCGAGCCACACACGCGTACCACCGGCGGTGATTTCAGCCGCGAAATGTCCCGCAGGCCGCGAGCGAACGCCGATGAAGCCCGTGTTGCTACGGCGACGAGGAGCCATCTCAGCGGCAGCTCAGCTCAGAGGATTTTGTGGTTCTGTTGGATGAGAGAAGCGATGAAGGGAGAAATGTTGCTGGTGCTGTTAGTGGAGAAGACATGGCTATATATAGGCCGACGAGGGGCTGAAACGGCGGGAAAACTTGGCGGGAGAGAATGGGCGGGAAAGGGTGGGCGGGAAAACTTGGCGGGAGAGAATGGGCGGGAAAGGGTGGGCGGGAAAACTTGGCGGGAGAGAATGAGCGGGAAAGGGTGGGCGGGTAAACTTGGCGGGAAATCATGGCGGAAAAAAAGGGCGGGAGAGAAGCAGCGGGAAAGGGTGGGCGGGAAAAAAGGGTTTCGTCAGAAATCTAGCGTCGGATCTAGGGAATGGCCCCAAAACTTGTGTGTGTCCACATGGCATGCACAAAATTGATTTGAGATGGTTTTATATCCAAGGCTACCCCCCCCAGGTGTGTCCGGCTTCTCGGACAGGGGTTCCTACACTTGGGCAGATTCTGCATGTATAGGGGAACTCCCTCGTACGTGAACCGGAGAGAAACTTGATATCATATGGGATGATTTTTGTTTCCACATGTACCTATGACCTAACCAAGCTCAAATGGAGGCATATGCCCACCGGGGGACCCCCGATGGGATGCAGTCAAAGGGGTAGACCGCGCGGTCAATAGAACTAGGGTTTCGTCAGAAATCGAGCGTCGGATCTAGGGAATGGCCCCAAAACTTGTGTGTGTCCACATGGCATGCACAAAAGTGATTTGAGATGGTTTTATATCCAAGGCTACCCCCCAGGTGTGTCCGGCTTCTCGGACAGGTGGTTCCTACACTTGGGCAGATTCTGCATGTATAGGGGAACTCCCTCGTACGTGAACCGGAGAGAAACTTGATATCATATGGGATGATTTTTGTTTCCACATGTACCTATGACCTAACCAAGCTCAAATGGAGGCATATGCCCACCGGGGACCCCCGATGGGATGCAGTCAAAGGGGTAGACCGCGCGGTCAACAGAACTAGGGTTTCGTCGGAAATCGAGCATCGGATCTAGGGAATGGCCCCAAAACTTGTGTGTGTCCACATGGAATGCACAGAAGTGATTTGAGATGGTTCTATATCCAATGCTACCCCCCGGGTGTGTCCGGCTTCTCGGACAGGGGGTTCTACACTTGGCAGATTCTGCATTTATAGGGGGGAACTCCCTCGTACGTGAACCGGAGAGAAACTTGATATCATATGGGATGATTTTTGTTTCCACATGTACCTATGACCTAACCAAGCTCAAATTGAGGCATATGCCCACCGGGGGACCCCCGATGGGATGCAGTCAAAGGGGTAGACCGCGCGGTCAACAGAACTAGGGTTTCGTTGGAAATCGAGCATCGGATCTAGGGAATGGCCCCAAAACTTGTGTGTGTCCTCATGGAAAGCACAAAAGTGATTTGAGATGGTTCTATATCCAAGGCTACCCCCCCAGGTGTGTCCGGCTTCTCGGACAGGGGGTTACTACACTTTGGGGCATGGTAGGCCATGCATGCACACTAATTATATATATATTATGAGGCAACTTAATCAAAATGTGTTTTCATTCGAGAGAACTTGTCAAAATTCAAGTTAATTAATTTATCACGATAATTATATAATTAATTAATAAATCTCAGGGATATGTTATATGTCACATCCCGAAATTTTCTAAATTTTGGAATGTAAAATAAAAATAAATTTATTGCTTGATTGTTTGAACTTGATTGAAATTTCACAAAGAATTAATTTTTTTAAGTAATTTACAAGTTAAATTCCAAAATAGTGTATTCAAAGACTTTTGGTTTTAAAGTATTTTCAAAATCAAACATATAGGCCAAATGTATATAATAATTATTTTGTTTTCACAAAAGGATATTAAAAAGGTTTTTGCAAAATATAGAGTTTTCATAAAACTTGGTTTTGAAAAGATTTTCCAACAATGCTCTATTTTGTTCGGAGGTTTTAAAACTTATAAAAATATTTTATTTGAGAAAACATTAAACCCTAAAAGGGCACTATATAACCACATAGACATGTATGTCAAATTTTGATTTTATAAAGTTTATATTATGTCCCAAATTTTATTTTATATTAAAGTATTTTTCACGAAGAATCCAATGGTACCTTATTTGCATTTTTCCGATTTGTTTTGAAGCCCCAAAGTGTATTTCAATTTCAGTAAAAAAAAAGAAGGAAAAAAAAATTGTCTATGCCGAGGGCCACCCTCGGCGTATAGCCGGCCCTCGGCATAGGTGGGCCGCGCAGACCCATTACAAGGGAGCTGGTCTGGCTCGACCAGCTCCCAACCCTATCCGCCCGCCCGCTCCTGCCCCGCCCGCGCCGCCACGCTCCTGCCCCGCCCCGCGCCGCCACGCTCCGCCGCCGGCCGCTCCGTCGCCGGCCGCCCCGCCCGCGCTGCCCCTCCCTTCCCTTCCCCGGCCGCCCCGCCCGTCGCCGGTCGCCCCGTCGCCGGCCGCCCCGCCCGCGCTGCCCCCGCCCCTCCCCTTCCCCGGCCGCCCCGCCCCAGCCACCCTCCTCCCCTTCCCCGGCCGCCCCTCCCGCCTCGCAGCACACCGCGCCCCTCCTCCCCTTTCCCGGCCGCCCCGCCCCGGCCCCCGCCCCTCCCCTTCCCGGCCGCCCCGCCCCAGCCACCCTCCTCCGCTGCCCCTCCCCTCACTGTAAGTTTGTTTTTTTTCATTTTTTGTAACTTTTATTTGTAGTATTGTATGCTATTTAGAAATACAAATAGAATGTAAATAGTTTGTGAAATGTGAAATGTTTGTGAAATGTGAAAATAGAAAATGTGTAAATGTGAAATAGAAAATGTGAAAATGTGAAATAGAAAATGTGAAATAGAAATACAAATAGGAAATGTGAAATGTGAAATAATTTGTTTTTTAATGAATGGAAATAGGTGCCGTCGTGACCGCCGACCTCGTGACCGCTCCGTCGTGACCGCTCCGTCGTGACCGCCGTGTCCGTGATTCTCTCCGGTCGCCGAGGGTGAGCTAAAACATTGCCTCCCCTTCTCCGCATTTTCTTATGTCACTAGATTCATTTTCCAAGTCCAGCTTGCGTAACCTAGGTGTCACTTCCCGTCCGCGAGCGTTACGCGGATAAATATGCATTAGTGGTCCGCATATTTTGAACCGTAACGCTTGCGGCATTTACGGGACAGTCGGCGGATGCGTAGTTGTCTACGTTTTCCATGTTCTACTCCGGTCCGAGTCAGGATTTCGGCGGCACCTCCCCGTTGTTCTCCGGATGCACATCCTCTCGGCTTTTTGCCGAGACGTGTATCGGGAGAGCAGCGGGGAGGTGATGCCGAAATTCTGACTTGGACCGGGGTAGAGCATGGAGAACGTAGCCAACTACGGATCCGGCGGCTGCTAGGAGCCCACCTAGTAGAGATGTAGGTTGATGCATGCGTTTCGCCCGGTAAAATAAATAAAAATATGATGCATTTAATTTCCTATTTGATATAAATGCTATGTCCGTGGTTTGGCTCCCAATAAAGCGAGAGGATGGCTGATAATGGATGGATGTACAATGAGCGTGTTAGTGCGACCGAGAAAACGAGATGAGTGGACAAGGAAGACCCATTTTCTAGTGAATGAGTTAGCGCGTGGTACAAAGGGGCTGGTTCGGGCACTTTGCCCTTGTGTTCGCTGCGTGAAGCGTCAACGTCGTGGGAAGGATGAAATGTATAGACACCTTCGCAATATGGGTATATGCATGGGTACGTCGCGGAAATCGACTTTGATGAGCGCGAACGTGACGGAGGTGAGGTGATGCGGCAGCGGCTCAATGGCAATGAGTACGATGGAATTAGAGACTTTCTAGATGATCTCGTCCATGCCGATGTCCCGGATTCGCCACCTCCGGAACCGGAGGCGCCGCCGGAACCGGAGGCGCCGCCGGAACCGGAGGAACCGGAGCCAACCGCGAAGGCCTTCTATGATATGATTGCCGCGGCTAAGAGGCCTCTCGTACGAGGGCGCCGCGATTTCTCGGCTCGATGCCATCTCCCAATGTCTAGCCGACAAGACCCGGTACAACACCACCCGTGAGGGCTTTGAAGCAAGTCTGAAAACAACTGGTAACATGTTGCCCAAAGATCATTGTCTGCCTCAAAGCCTGCACGCGACGAGGAGAATGATGAAGGACCTCAACATGGATTATCAAAGGATAGACTGTTGTCCCAAAGGCTGCGTTCTATTTTGGAGACAGTATGCGGAGGACAAGTACTGTCCCATCTGTAAGCAGTCTAGGTATGAAGAGGTAACGGGAAAGGATGGTCAGGTGAGGCAGTCAAGCACCGCAAAGTCGATTCTTCGATATCTCCCATTCATAAAAAGAATCCAGCGGCTTTACATGCACGAGGAGACAGCCAAACAGATGACGTGGCACAAGTATGGGAAGAGATTCGTGGACGAAAACAAGAAGTTGAAGATGGGACATCCATCCGATGGTACGGCATGGAAGAACTTCGATACAAAACACCCGCTTAAGGCAGCCGAGGCTTGGAATGTCAGAATTGCGATAGCAACAGATGGTTTCAATCCATATGGTATGTCGACTGCCAATTACAGTTGCTGGCCCGTGTTTGTTATTCCGCTCAATCTCCCTCCCGGAGTCCTAATGACGAGGAAGACCATGTTTCGTCGCCGATCATTCCAGGCCCTCATTACCCGGGGAAGAATTTGAGTGTCTACATGCAGCCGATTGTGGAAGATTTGAACCACTCTTGGCACCACGGGACATTGACGTACGACCGAGCATCGAAGACAAACTTCTGCATGAGAGTTTGGTTGCAGTATACCATGCATGACATGCCCGGGTACGCCCTAACATGTGGATGGTGTACAGCTGGTAAGTGGCCATGCCCAGTGCGCAGGCATCGGCTTGAGTTCCTTTGGCTACAGAAGGGTCGCAAGTATGTTGCGTTTGATACGAATCGACAGTTCCTCAAAAGGAGGCATCCGTTTAGAGAAGACAAAAAGAACTTCAAGAAGGGCAAAGTTGTGCATGAAAAAAAGATGTGCCGAAGTTTGATGGTACACTTGTTGAAGCCGAGCTACGTGCTCTCGTGCCGGCAGCCGACGCCAACCGGCCATCAATTTGAGGGATATGGTGTAACGCACAACTGGACTCACGAGGCGGCTTTAACGAAGCTCGAGTATTACAAGGACCTCGAACTTCCCCATAACATCGATGTGATGCACACTGTAAAGAATGTCGCGGAGTCCGTCTTTCACACATGCCCGAACATTCCCGGGAAGTCAAAGGATAATGTCAAGGCTAGAGTCGATATTGAGATCCTCTCGTGATAGGGAAAAATTACACATGAAGCGTCCTATTGGCCGTCAAAAGAATTGGTTCAAGCCGCATGCCAACTTCTGCCTTGATTCCATCCAAAAGAAGGAGGCATTCGGTGGCTCAAATACGTCGTGATGTTCCCGGATGGTTATTGCTCGAATATGAGTAAGGGAGTTAATCTTTCGACGGGAAAAGTCACCGGGCTCAAGAGTCACGACTATCATATATGGATTCAGCGGCTCATGCCGGTGATGCTTCGAGGGTATATCCCCGAGAAAGTCCGGCGAGTGCTTGCGCAGCTTGAGCCATTTCTTCCGCACGCTCCGTGCTAGCGTATATGTCCCGAGGTTATTGCAAAGCTACAACATACAAGCGCCGGAGTTGCTATGCAATTTGGAGATGATATTTCCGCCGATGCTTCTTTACTCCGATGGCACATCTCATTGTGCACCTCGCCAACGAGGCACTCTTGGGTGGTCCGGTGCAGGTTCGTTGGCGTTCTGTATTGAGAGAGAGTTTAAGTATATTCGAAAGATAACTCGGAAACAAGGCCAAGATTGAAGCATGCATAGCTGAGGCAATATGCCTTCGGGAGATGGCAGATGCCGCGACAACGTACTATCCCGATAATGTTCCCACTCAGCATAACCCGGTCACTCGTTACAATGTCGACGTGCCCGAGAATGACCCCAAGCTAAAACTATTCCAATTCCCCTGTGGCAAGGCTGGTAAAGGAACAAAATATAAATTGGAGAACGAAGAGAAGGATTGTATAATGCTATATGTGCTTATGAACATGGAGGAAGTGTTCCCATTCGTAAGGTAAAATGGTGAACAAATTACTTTGCGCCTAGTAACCTCGTCTCGGTCTAATGCTTATTTACTCCTTTCAAAGCAAATTCACTGGATGAAATGTGGCCGTATGATGAATTGCCCGAACCCTCGGAGATGGACACTCTACTGAAAGAGGGTGCTCCCGGAATTAATAAAACTTTGTGACATGGTTCATGGAAAAAGTAATTTCTAACCTTTCCTCTTACATTGCAACATGTGACTTGTCCCTCTTATTACACGTAACTAATGCACACAACAAATTTGAAATGTTCTTGTAGGGCCGTGAGAGAAACGTTGATATGATAGATGAGTTGAAATGTGTTTCCCAAGGTTGTAGCCGTGAGGTGACCAAGTATGAGAAGTATGATGTGAATGGGTTTCGCTTCCACACGTAGACGCACCGTAAGGGCCGGGCGAATCCCAAAACGATAAATACCGGGGTCTTCACCAAAGGAGCCAACAACTTTGATTACTACGGAAGGTTACAAAGTGTATACGAGTTGACATTCAATCGTACGAACGTGCAACTCAATATCGTCGTGTTCAAGTGTCATTGGTTCGACCCAATAGGTGGACAGAGAAGTGATAAGTCCATTGGGTTAGTTGAAGTTAAGCCTTCAACCACCTATAGCGGAGCCGATGTCTTTGTTGTGGCTCACCAAGCCAAGCAAGTTTATTATTTGCCCTACCCATGCCGAAAGCGGAACTCAAGGGTTGGGAAGTCGTCTTCCGTGTATCGCCACATGGTAACCTACCGATTCCCTCTGAGGATGATTACAACAACATTGACCCCGTGACATACGAGGGGATTTTCTATCAAGAGGAACAGGACTTCGGGGAATATATTTTAGAACCGTTTGTTCAAGAGGACCTCGGGAACGATGCGAAACTCGTGGTGAGTCAGTGGTGGATCTAAAGGACATATCTATGCTGGAGAAGTTACTTGAGGCGAATGACAATTATGATGAGCCTCCACCCGTCGACCCTTCAACTTTGTACTCACAAGATAGTGATAGTGACAGTGATCCAGAGAAAGAGAAAGAGAAAGAGACGGAGTATGAGAGTGAGCGTGAGCGTGAGAGCGATGATGGCTGGTGAGGGTCTTTTATTTTTAGTATTTATTTGTCAACATGCTTCTTAATTGCATTGTGCCTTTTATTCTTAGTATTTATTTGTCAACATGCTTCTTAATTGCATTGTGCCTTTTATTCTTAGTATCTACATTTTATTATGTCAACTCTGCTTCTTAATTGCATTGTGCCTTTTATTCTTAGTATCTTCATATAATATGTCTTTGTGCTTAACTGTTTTATTCTTCTCAATGCAGGTGACCGAACAATATGAGCAGCGGCAGTAGCGACTCCGAGAGCTTGCTTAAGACGCTCTCGCAGTGAAGAGGAATATTCCTAGACCACCCACTAGACGGAGTGATCGAGCCCCGGTGCGCAATCCGCGTTACGACGATGGTACCGATGGAGGACGAGGACGAGGAGGACGAGGAGGACGAGGTGGAGGACGAGGAGGACGAGGAGGACGAGGTGGAGGACGAGGTGGCGGCGGGGTACACATGGACTTTGACGAGCCACCCTCCGCTTCTGGCGACGTGGCTCCTGAGTTGTTCCTAGAGGGTCCGTCTAGTGGGGAGGTGGAGATGGAGACAGAGTCTACACACGAGTCGGACTCTAGGGCTGAGTTGGAGGTGATGGAGGATGGGGGTGCGCCGAAGCCCTTGAAGCTTCGTGGAGAAGCTAGAGTCCCCGATGCGAGGAAGGAGCCGAAGACCCATGATGACAAGGCCCTTATCATTCCTTCGAGCGATGAGTAAGTGTACTACTTCAGAAATTTCGAACATGTATTTTCATCTTGGGCAGCATAATAAACAATTTGGCATGTGTACTAATGTGTGATTTATTTGCAAAGAATCGGACATGGGATGCCAAGCCCCCCCGCATGCCTAACAGCATTGCTTGGGGCTCGATTAAGAAGTTCGGCCCTAGCAGATACACTCCCCTTAGCACGGTCCCCGGTGGCGCGACGAAGCTAGCCACTACTTGGGCGGACTATGAGGATGCCCCCGCCGTAGGCTTCGCGACGTACCGCCGAGGCCGTGACCACCAAGTTCGGGTAAGGCATATATTTCTCGAGCACCGTTCATAGTTAATGACCCTAATGTGCTAACTAATGACTTTCACAACTCATTTATGCATGATTGAAGTGCTTCTATCGTGTGGACCCGGAGCATGACACGCAGGCGCGTCTCACTTTGCGTGGCGCTTGCGAGAGGTTGACACCGCAGCAGATGGTACAACCAAAAGTTCACCAGCCGCTAGTGCCTTCCGGGCTAACAAGGGTAAGAGGGTCAAGAAGGAGTACTATGTTGGTAACCAGCCTACGGATGAATGGGCAATGACCATTGAGGAGTACATGTCTGGTGAGTAAAATGTCAATGAGATTCTACATTGCCGCTAAGTTTTCATTGGATTATCTTGAGTTGAGTATTGCGTTTTCAGGTTTGTCCCGAGTGGGCCGAGCAAGCATAGGGAGGCATGGGAGGAGCTGATTAGGGCGAGGTGGCTCGTGGAGGACGAGGAGTTTGCAGCCGTGTCGAGGCGGAACATGGAGAACCGAGGCACCGGTGGCACACACCGCGCGGGAAACCGCGACTACACCCGCTACAAGGGGAAAATGGTATGTATATACATGGAACGACCTTCTTTCATTTCCCGTCATGTTACATTTGTGGTACGCATAACTTTTCTTTTCGCGATGCAGGTGGCCGAGGCAGCACCCGGGGTGGTGCTTCATGATGCCCGTATATATGACATGATGCGGACGAAGAAGAAGCCCAATCCCGCATTGCCTCAGCCACAGTACTACGGCAATGCCAAGGCCGCCAAGGAGGACTACTGCGACATGGTCAAGTCTCGTCACCCCGAGGTGGATGACCCCTTGAGCATTCCGGTCGACGAGGAGTCGTTGGTCCCGTCGGGCGCGGGCGTCCGCATGGCCGTTACCCCTTTCTGAATAAGGCGGTCAAGCCTACCCCAGCCCACGAGCTACACGCGTCTCAAGCATACCCTCACCGCCGACAGCCCCCAGCCTCGTCCACGGCCTGCTCGTCCACCCGCCTACGATGTAAGTTTTCCTCATTTTCATCCTCTTTCCGGTTTTCCTTCCTACATGGCTAAGTGTTTACGAGATTCATTGTTTCTGAAATTGTAGCCCGAGTTTGAGGCGGCCTTCGAAGCCTGCAATGAAGCGTATCAGCAGAGCCGCCGCGCAGTGGAATAGGCAGAATACGGCCTACATGGCGTACATAGGAGTAAGTCTGAATCTTTCTTCTCGCAAGTAGATGACAAGTCTCAGTTTGATGCTTTATTTCTGCAAAAAGCCTAAGTTCTAACCTATCTTGCAGGAAATGATGATCTCTATGTCTATCGGTACACCGCCACCGGCTCGAGTTACCGTGGCGGGGGACATGCCTATCATGCCATCGAAGGCAGCTTTCGCTGCGACTTACTACGGATCCACACCGGAGGTAAGTTCTTTGCCAAACCGGTAGTACCACTTTCCTTTGCCTCGCAAGTTGCTAACATGTAGGGAACACGTAGGGAACGGGATGGTCCGGGAACCAGTGCATCGCCGGGTGGGCGCGAGGTCACACCGGTTCATGAAGGTGGTCGGTCTCCCGGGCGTTCGCTGGTGCCTCTCCGTCGACTACTCCCGGGACTACTCCCGGTGCCTCTCCGTCGACTTCTCCCGGGCGTAGCACCGGTCCTTCTCCGGTGGTTCTTCTCGCAGCTTCTACCGGAGCGCAACCCCGGGCTGCTCGTTTCGCCAACGATGTGGGCGGACACACCCCGCCCGGGTCCTTCCTCCGCTAGTCGGCACCGGGCTTCTTGCTTGCCATCATGTGCTACCTACTACTATGTATTGGATGACATGGCACTCTCCTCTTGTATGCTATTACATGCACCATGTATGCTACTATGTGGATTTCATGCTATTTATGTGAATTATGGTGATTTTGGATGAATTTGGATGTATTTGTATGCTACTATGTGGATTTCATGTTATTTATGTGAATTATGACGAATTTGGTCGATTATATGATATTTATGTGAATTTGGTCGATTATATGAACTGGAACTGGATTGCATTGCAACTGGAACTGAAATTAACAGAAAAAAATGGCACACACCTATGCCGAGGGTAATGCCGTCGGCATAGACCCTGACATAGGGCCATATGGTCAGGTCTATGCCGAGGGGGTTGCCCTCGGCGTAGCCCGACGAGCCCACGTTCTGCCGCGTGTCCACGGCCTGGCTGCATGGATCAAGCATACGCCGAGGGGGTTGCCCTCGGCGTAGAGGCCCAGCTGGCGGCGCCACGACGCGCCACGTCGCCCACCCGCCCTGCATGCGCCATGCAGACGCCGAGGGCCGGGCCGTCGGCATAGACGCCGTACGTGGCAGCCTCGCGGTGCGCCACGTCGCCCCCACGGCGCGCAGATGGCTGGGCTATGCCGAGGGGCATACCGTCGGCGTCTGATGGAGCACCGTTAACGGAGACGGCCGGCCGTGGCCAAACGCCGAGGGCAGCTACGCCGAGGGGAGGTCGCACCGTCGGTATAGACCGCATACGCTGACGGCCGGCCCTACGCCGACGGCACGATGACAGGTGCCGAGGGACCTGGACGCCGAGGCGCTATGCCGAGGGCTGCCGTCGGCGTAGCCTACGCCGAGGGCCAGGCGTGGCTACGCCGAGGGCTGCCGTCGGCGTAGCCTACGCCGAGGGCCAGGCGTGGCTACGCCGAGGGCAGCCGGCCGTCGGCGTCTACGTCGATTCCTGTAGTGTAGTTGACATCCTAGAAGCTTACACAGATAGTAAATCTGTGGTACAGAAAAAATAAGTTAACTGAGCCATCTGTTATCTCTAAACATTCAGTGTTCTTTAATATATGATGTACAAAGTCTAGTAAATCCATCTAACAATAACTGAAGGACACATCTACACAATCATGCCTGCAATGTAATTGACAATGATGAGTAGAAAAAAAAGCCCAACTCTGACCAAAAAAGATAATGTTTCATCAGAATTTTATGGAGAGGCTCGAGTAGGGAATGCTCAATTGATGAAATATATTGAGTTATCGAGAAAAAGTCATGTGTATCTCTCTGTAAAAGCAATAACAAACCAAAGTTGATACTGAAGTGGTATAAAACACTTCCAGTGCCTGCTAACAAATAAGATCACCTTATTTCCGCATACATGAGAGATTTCCATGATTTTAAATTATCATGTACCAACTCACTCACATTTATACAGCTACTCTTTTCAAGATTTTAAAGTACAACTTCTTTAAGGTCTAGCATGGCAAATATTAATACTCTTGTTCAAAAAAATAAATAAATTGGGTACTCATTTCTTTCATGGTACCAGATACATTTATTTAAACTACTATGCAACACCATTTACCAGAGTACAACTAAAACTAACAATATGCAAAAATGCATAAATAAAATGAGGTGAAGTTTATGAGGCTGACAAACTAAAGTAGCTTCTAGCGCTATCAATGTCAATGCAATTCCTATTCATGAATCAAACACAGGATGCACATCTACACAGAACTAATTTCCTTATTTTTGCATAGATGTGAGATTTCCATGCTTTCAAATTATCCTAAACTAACTTACTATTCTAAGGGAACGAGCACCACTAAAAGCTATTTTGTATCAAATCTGATGTTCTATTCACATGAATATAGCTACTCTTTCTAGATCTTAAAGTACAGTTTCTTTAAGGTCCAGTATTTGCAAGTATTAAGTGGTTAACTATTCCTTTCATGGTACCAGGTACATTTATTTGAGCTACTATGAAAATTGTATCTACCTAGTATTCTCGAAAAAAAGATGTATATATATTTGAAGAGTACAATAGGATCATAGTAAATGTCTTGTGATGTATATTCATAGATTACACTTGTAAAACTTGTAAAAGGTGTTCCTCCCCATGTAGGCCAGAATGGCTGCTATGTAATATTGTAACTACATATCTTCTTTAAGACATAAAGCAGTAGGAGACTCCTGCAGTGAAGTTGTCAAAAATAGATGCATCTATCATTTGTATTTTAAAATAATCCACATACACGGAGTACTATTTTACATGACTAAATTCAGAATTTGCGGATAACCCAGGCTTCTCTTAGTTAGCCGGCGGAGGAGGTGGTGTGTCCTGCCAATCAAGAACTTAACTTGTTACTGTTGGACATTTGCATAAAGAGATGGAGTTAAATAATTAAAGGTGCATCTTGTTCTTAGGAAAAGAGAGGAAGCAACTGATGAAGATTTCCCTAATGCTACACTGGTATGTCACCAACCTGCTAAAATATCTCATCAATCTCATTGTCAAGTATTTCCACACGTATGCTTGATAGTAGTGGTTTTGCAGACATTGTCTTCAACTACGTAAACCCGACTTAACTTCTCCCGACCCCTCCCCAACCCCTCCTCTCCCGACCCCTCCCCAACCCTAACCGCCGCCGCCGGTAGCGCCGCCGGGGCAAAGACCCACGGGGCATGGCGGCGGCGGGGGCCTTTTCTCGCCGGTGTGGGAGACGGCGGACGGGATCTCCCTTCCTCGACGCTCGCGGCGGCCGGCGCGGATGGTGATGGGGCGGCGGCGGCTCTTGCGCTGCGGTCCCCCTCCCCTCCCGTAGGCTTCCACCCGCAGCACACCGGTAGGGGCTGGTCTCGGTCTGCGCCATGCCCTCCCCCCGCCTCTAGTCGGTGCGTGGAGGCGATCTCGGGCTTCTTACGCGTCACGGGGGCGCCTGGGGCAGCAACCTTGGGTTCGACGGAGGAGGTGGCTCTCTTCTGCGCCGGAGAGGGTCGGCCTGCGGTTGGTGGTGGTGGATCTTTTGATCTATCACCGCGATCCGGCGGCGAGATGGAGGAGCATGGAAGCCGGTGATGGTGTCACCGGTGGAGGGCTGGATTGGCCAGCCCGGGATGGTCGCCGATGTGGGGGTCCGATCTGTATAAAGGCGGCGGTCCTAGGGCCTCTCTTGCGTGAAGAGGAGGATCTACCGGAGGCCTGGACTCGTGATCTGGCCGGAGGGTTGAGTTCCGGAAGGCTCCGCCGGCGAATGTAACATTGCTTTGCCTGGAGTTTGCTGGATCGGAGCTATTCGGTCGTGCGCACCCATGCTTTTATTCCGACCGTTTGGTTCTGGAGGGAGCGATGCGAAGCTCTTTGTCCGTGTTGACATCAAATGACTATGGATCCATGATGAAAGTCAGAAGAAGAGAATTTCATGAAGGCCGGAGGGGAGGACTATCTAAGGAAGGTTCAAGTCTCTGCGCTGTTGAGAGACTTGCTTGGTGTTCCGGGCTTCACAGCAGCGGTATGAAAGTGGCGGCGACAACACAGGTGAAGCGCAGAGTCCTACCTTTCAGGGTGAAAACCCAAGGTCTGGCCTTAACTGGTTGTGCCTGGCAATGGCCTTGGTGGAGTCATTGTTTTGAGAGAGGGGACTGTATCTTCAGGGTGAAAACCTAAGATCTTTGATCAGGCGACGACGGTGTTTGTGCACTGTTCCCTTCTTGGAGGCGTTGTTTTTTGGAGAGTCTGTAATTCAGGTGTTGTCTTGGCGGTGGATGTATTGCTGTCTTTTCCTTTTTTGTGTGCATCCGTAGTGCCATTAGGGTGGTGCGTTGTTGCAGAGGTTGGGTGTAATTGGTATCTTCTTGATATTAATATATTCCCTTTACCGAGAAAAAAAATGCTTGATAGTAGTGGGAGCCGAACTAAAATACATAGACATGTTATGAAATGTCTTCCATACTGGATCTAGAAGTTAGAACACGGTGGATATTTTTTAATAATAGAAATACTGTAGCACTAACCATAACCATTGAATTATTTTAGGCCTTCTAATGGATGAAAACCTAGGAAAATATCAGCCAAAGACGACCAAAAAGCTCCAGTAAATCTTTTGTAGTGCATCTTTCTGCACCGTGCAAAGGAAAATGATGAGTCTTTCTTGTCGTTATCTTTGGCTTATTTTAAAAACTACATGCTTGGAGATCGGTTCTGTACGCTCATCGATGGCCCAAATTTTACATGTGAATAAAATAGTGCCTGATGGTTAAAAAAAATAGAAGGGCCGAGAGAATTCTCAACGAAGCAAAGTAAATTACAGTATCATGTTCATTACTTTAGTTCGTTTCTTTGTTCGCTGAATTCTGTGTTTCCACAGACTCCTCCCCGACGCGGTCGTCATCGTTCCGACCCCCCCCCCCCCCTCCCCAAGCAGCAAGGATAGTCTCTTCACATCCCTATTCACATTCCCACCGACTCGTGTCATCCCCATGCACCTGTCCCTCCACGACTTGCAGCACTACACGCACATTGACACGCTCTCGTGACAATGGATGTCGGCGAGGGGGTTCTGAAAGGGAGGTAGGCACCATCCACACTACCCGCAAAAAAACAGACATGGCCATCCACACCAAATTTTCATCTCAGAAATTAAGCCCATATTTTGCATGTCCTCATTGTACCAACATTGAAGGGATAAAAACTAACTAACCAGGCACCCATAACATAGATGCGTATCAGGAAAAGATGGAAATACCTACCATATCAACAATAGACGAGCTGATGAGTCGATCTCCTCTCCAAAGAATATCCCCTACCAGCAACAAAGCACACTCATGGACACAATCATTAATCCTTTCCATCTTGTTTTCTCCACGCCATGCTAAATTGCTCAAGCAGACGCATCAAGCAGCTATTGCTGTCAATATAACACGCAATCGTGGAAGAGTTCCCGGCGCCAAAGCTTCTAGCATCTTCTTCCCCTGTTCGCAGGAACTGAATCAGATGCCGATGTGAAGACACGCTGACAAAATAAACTGATAAGAATACGAAACTAAAATGCCCAAGATTGCAGCTATGTAAATGTTGTAACTACCTATTTTCTTCAATCTATTAAGCAGTAGGAGACTCCTGCAGTGAAGTTATTGAAAATAGATGCATCCTACAGCTAGTATTTCAAAATCACACATGCATGGAACACTATTTTTCATGAAACACATATAATGTTAGTACTTGCAACCTCTAGAAGTGAGCAATAAGAAAAAAATAAGAGATGCATATAGCTGTTCAACGCTTAATATGACATAATATTGTCGAGCCGCTTGGTACCTATCGGATGTTTCTCGTGTGTCCGTGCTACTGTTGCCGGTCACTGTCGTCGAGTTCGGCGTTCATGCTGTCATTGCGCCAAGCTCATCACCTCGTGAAGTCTGCCCCCTAGCTCATTCACTTCTCCTTCTTGCTTTTATACTTCGCTTCTCCTCTTCTTCAACATGACTTGTTCCCCTTCTTCTATTGTGGTTATGAATGCACACATGTAGAATTTGTACACTCTGTTTTACAATGAACACAGTTGTGAATTAGCCAAATCCTCCACCACTACTGCTAGTCACCGATGGACACAGTTGTAAAACTTTAGAAAAGTAAATTGCCTCCTCTTCGTTGCTCCCTTCCCCTTCCATCCTTTATCTGCATTTTTGCAATTTTTGACACAAATCTGACAAGTCAACAAAGGCACCGTGAGCTGCAGCAAGAAATACATAATGAACTGGATAATTCAAAAAAAAAATGCTGATGCCTGATGACCTGCCTGGGCGAACAAGAAATCGAGAAATATCAGGCATCAAGAATTCAAGATAGAGCAAACCTTGAAAGCTCGACATATTTAAGTGATGAACAGCATGGGCAAGCTGGAGCGTATAAGCCAGGCGCACGGCTGCCGTTGTTGCTGCCGCCACCGGCACACCTTTGATATGTCTGGTCGTGGTGGCGTGGTCCGCCCGTGTGTTGCTGCGCTCCGTCCCGCTAGGGTTCCTGCCGGCCGATCCGCGTGGTCGTTGGTTCGAAGGAGTGACTGCCGAACTAATGAAGCATAAAGAGGCATGGTCGACCGACGGGCTCGATTCCGGCATTCAAATAGGGTTTGTGTGCAGTGCCCGGGGGAGGTGCAGGGGCGGCAGTGGTGCTGGTCACGGGCATGGGAGGGGTGTTGGTGTTGGAGATCGATGGGGGCGGCGGTGGAGATGGGGTCGAGGGGGTCGCGGAGGTTGTGCGCGGAGGAGGCATGCGACGTTACAGAAGATGGGGAGCAACAGCGGCGAGGGCGAGGAGCCTTGGCGGGGAGGCAGGGGTGGGGGGCGAGGACGGGGATCCTTGGCGTGCATGCGGTAGAGCACGGCCCATGTTTGCCGCGGCCCATAGGCGCGTGCGGGATGGAGCAGCACGAGGACGACAAAGGACGACGAAAGTAGGGGGAGAAGGGGGAACAAGTTCCTTCTTTTTAAGTAGTAGAGATTATGGTCGTGTGATACGTCTCCAACGTATCGATAATTTCTTATGTTCCATGCTACATTATTGATGATATCTACATGTTTTATGCACACTTTATGTCATATTCGTGCATTTTCTGGAACTAACCTATTAACAAGATGTCGAAGAGCTAGTTCTTGTTTTCTGCTGTTTTTGGTTTCAGAAATCCTAGTAAGGAAATATTCTCGGAATTGGACGAAATCAACGCCCAGGGTCCTATTTTGCCACGAAGCTTCCAGAAGACCGAAGAGGAGTCGAAGTGGGGCCACGAGGCGCCGCCACCATAGGGCGGCGCGGCCCAGGCCCTGGCCGCGCCGACCTATGGTGTGGGGCCCTCGTGTGCCCCCCCACGTTGCCCTTCCGCCTACAAATAGCCTCCGTCGCGAAACCCCCAGTACCGAGAGCCACGATACGGAAAACCTTCCAGAGACGCCGCCGCCGCCAATCCCATCTCGGGGGATTCGGGAGATCGCCTCCGGCACCCTGCCGGAGAGGGGATTCATCTCCCGGAGGACTCTACACCGCCATGGTCGCCTCCGGAGTGATGAGTGAGTAGTTCACCCCTGGACTATGGGTCCATAGCAGTAGCTAGATGGTTGTCTTCTCCTAATTATGCTTCATTGTTGGATCTTGTGAGCTGCCTAACATGATCAAGATCATCTATCTGTAATTCTATATGTTGTGTTTGTCGGGATCCGATGGATAGAGAATACTATGTTATGGTGATTATCAAGTTATTACTTATGTGTTGTTTATGATCTTGCATGCTCTCCGTTATTAGTAGAGGCTCTGGCCAAGTTTTTACTCTTAACTCCAAGAGGGGGTATTTATGCTCGATAGTGGGTTCATGCCTTCATTGATACCTGGGACAGTGACAGAAAGTTCTAAGGTTGTGTTGTGCTGTTGCCACTAGGTATAAAATATTGATGCTATCTAAGGATGTAGTTGTTGATTACATTACGCACCATACTTAATGCAATTGTCTGTTGCTTTGCAACTTAATACTGGAAGGGGTTCGGATGATAACCTGAAGGTGGACTTTTTAGGCATAGATGCAGTTGGATGGCGGTCTATGTACTTTGTCGTAATGCTCAATTAAATCTCACTATATTTATCATGTCATGTATGTGCATTGTCATGCCCTCTCTATTTGTCAATTGCCCGACTGTAATTTGTTCACCCAACATGCTTTTATCTTATGGGAGAGACACCTCTAGTGAACTATGGACCCCGGTCCATTCTTTTATACTGAAATACAAATCTGCTGCAATACTTGTTTCTATCGTTTTCTTGCAAACAATCATCTTCCACACAATACGGTTAATCCTTTGTTACAGCAAGCCGGTGAGATTGACAACCTCACTGTTTCGTTGGGGCAAAGTACTTTGGTTGTGTTGTGCAGGTTCCACGTTGGCGCCGGAATCCCTGGTGTTGCACTACATCCCGCCGCCATCAACCTTCAACGTGCTTCTTGGCTCCTCCTGGTTCGATAAACCTTGGTTTCTTTCTGAGAGAAAACTTGCTGCTGTGCGCATCATACCTTCCTCTTGGGGTTCCCAACGAACGTGTGAGTTACACGCCATCAAGCTCTTTTTCCGGCGCCGTTGTCGGGAGATCAAGACACGCTGCAAGGGGAGTCTCCACTTCTCAATCTCTTTACTTTGTTTTTGTCTTGCTTTATTTTATTTACTACTTTGTTTGCTGCACCTATATCAAAACACAAAAAAATTAGTTGCTAGCTTTTACTTTATTTACTGTCTTGCTCTCCATATTAAAAACACAAAAAATTAGTTACTTGCATTTACTTTATCTAGTTTGCTTTATTTACTGTTGCTAAAATGAATACTCCTGAAAATACTAAGTTGTGTGACTTCACAACCACTAATAATAATGATTTCCTATGCACACCTATTGCTCCACTCGCTACTACAGCAGAATTCTTTGAAATTAAACCTGCTTTACTAAATCTTGTCATGAGAGATCAATTTTCTCGGTATTAGTTCTGATGATGCTGCTGCCCATCTTAATAATTTTGTTGAACTATGTGAAATGCAAAAGTACAAGGATGTAGATGGTGATATTATTAAATTGAAATTGTTTCCTTTCTCATTAAGAGGAAGAGCTAAAGATTGGTTGCTATCTTTGCCTAAGAATAGTATTGATTCATGGACTAAATGCAAGGATGCTTTTATTGGTAGATATTATCCTCCCGCTAAAATTATATCTTTGAGAAGTAGCATAATGAATTTTAAGCAATTAGATAATGAACATGTTGCTCAAGCATGGGAGAGAATGAAATCTTTGGTAAAGAATTGCCCAACCCATGGACTCGACTACTTGGATGATCATCCAAACCTTCTATGCAGGACTAAATTTTTCTTCGCGGAATTTATTGGATTCAGCTGCTTGGAGGTACCTTTATGTCCATCACATTGGGGGCGGCTACAAAACTTCTTGATGATATGATGATAAATTACTCTGAATGGCACACGGAAAGAGCTCCATAAGGTAAGAAGGTAAATTCTGTTGAAGAAACCTCCTCCTTGAGTGATAAAATTGATGTGCTTATGTCTATGCTTGTGAATGGTAGATCTAATGTTGATCCTAATAATGTTACTTTAGCTTCATTGGTTGCTCAAGAAGAAAATGTTGATGTGAATTTCATTAAAAATAATAATTTCAACAACAATGCTTATAGGAACAATTCTCGGTAATAACTATAGGCCATATCCTTCTGCTAATGGTAATGGTTATGGTAATTCTTATGGGAATTCTTACAACAATAATAGGAGTGTACCCCCTGGTCTTGAAGCTATGCTTAAAGAATTTATTAGTACACAAACTGCTTTTAACAAATCGTTGAGGAAAAGCTTGATAAAATTGATATTCTTGCTTCTAGAGTTGATAGACTTGCCTCTGATGTTGATCTTTTAAAATTGAAAGTTATGCCTAATAAGGATATTGATAATAAGATTACTACTACAGCAAATGCCATCCAAGTTAGAATTAATGAGAATATAAGATTAATGGCTGAATCTGCAGCGCTAGGTGGGATAGAGAAGAAAATGAAAAACTAGCTAAAGAGAATAATGTAGCTAAAGTTTGGACTATTACCACCAAAAGTAATGTTGATTCCTCACATGTTGCTGCACCTCCTACTATCAATGGTAAAATAATTGGTGTTGGCAATGTTTCTACTCCTAGTGCAAAGCGTACAAAACTGCCTGAAATTGCTAAAACTGCTGAAACTGTTTGTGATAAAACTGCTGAAATTTTTTCCAACCTTGGGGACAATGATCCCATTGCTGTAGCTCATAATGATGTAGACTTTGATGATTGTCACATCTCTGAAGTTATAAAGTTCTTGCAAAAACTTGCTAAAAGTCCTAATGCTAGTGCTATAAATTTGGCCTTTACAAAACATATTACAAATGCTCTCATAAAAGCTAGAGAAGAGAAACTAAAACTTGAAACCTCTATTCCTAGAAAGTTAGAAGATGGTTGGGAGCCCATCATTAAGATGAGGGTCAATGATTTTTATTGTAATGCTTTATGTGATCTTGGTGCAAGTATTTCCGTTATGCCTAAGAAAGTCTATGATATGCTTGACTTGCCACCATTGAAAAATTGTTATCTGGATGTTAATCTCGCTGATAATGCTAAAAAGAAACCTTTGGGGAAAGTTGATAATGTTCATATTATGGTTAACAATAACCTTGTCCCCGTTGATTTTGTTGTCTTGGATATTGAATGCAATGCATCTTGTCCCATTATATTGGGAAGACCTTTTCTTTGAACCGTTGGTGCTACTATTGATATGAAGGAAGGTAATATTAAATATCAATTTCCTCTCAAGAAAGGTATGGAACACTTCCCTAGAAAAAGAATGAAGTTACCTTATGACTCTATTATTAGAGCAAATTATGATGTTGATGCTTCATCTCTTGATAATACTTGATATACACTTTCTGCGCCTAGCTGAAAGGCGTTAAAGAAAAGCGCTTATGGGAGACAACCCATTGTTTCTACTACAGTACTTTGTTTTATATTTGAGTCTTGTAAGTTGTTTACTACTGTAGCAACCTCTCCTTATCATGTTTTTTGTGCCAAGTAAAGTCTCTATAGTAAGGTTCATACTAGATTTGGATTACTGCGCAGAGACAGATTTCTTTGCTGTCACTAATCTGGGCCTAATTCTCTGTAGGAAACTCAGAAAATTATGCCAATTTACGTGAGTGATCCTCAGATATGTACGCAACTTTCATTAGTTTTGAGTTTTTCCATTTGAGCAAGTCTGGTGCCATTTTAAAATTCGTCTTTACGAACTGTTCTGTTTTGACAGATTCTGCCTTTTATTTCACATTGCCTCTTTTGCTATGTTGGATGAATTTCTTTGATCCATTAATGTCCAGTAGCTTTATGCAATGTAAAGAAGTGTTAAGAATGATTGTGTCACCTTTGAACATGTAAATTTTTATTGTGCACTAACCCTCTAATGAGTTTGCTTGAAGTTTGGTGTGAAGGAAGTTTTCAAGGATCAAGAGAGGAGTATGATATACTATGATCAAGAGGAGTGAAAGCTCTAAGCTTGGGGATGCCCCGTGGTTCACCCCTGCATATTTTAAGAAGACTCAAGCGTCTAAGCTTGGGGATGCCCAAGGCATCCCCTTCTTCATCGACAACATCATCAGGTTCCTCCCCTGAAACTATATTTTTATTCCGTCACATCTTATGCACTTTGCTTGGAGCGTCGGTTTGTTTTTGTTTTTTGTTTTGTTTGAATAAAGTTGGATCCTAGCATTCTTTGTGTGGGAGAGAGACACGCTCCGCTGTTGCATATGGACAAATATGTCCTTAGACTTTACTCATAGTATTCATGGCGAAGTTTCTTCTTCGTTAAATTGTTATATGGTTGGAATTGGAAAATGATACATGTAGTATTTGCTATAATATCTTGGATAATGTGATACTTGGCAATTGTTGTGCTCATGATAAGCTCTTGCATCATATACTTTGCACCCATTAATGAAGAAATACATAGAGGTTGCTAAAATTTGGTTTGCATATTTGGTTTCTCTAAGGTCTAGATAATTTCTAGTATTGAGTTTTGAACAACAAGGAAGACGGTGTAGAGTCTTATAATGTTTACAATATGTCTTTTATGTGAGTTTTGCTGCACCGGTTCATCCTTGTGTTTGTTTCGAGTAACCTTGCTAGCCTAAACCTTGTATCGAGAGGGAATACTTCTCATGCATCTAAAATCCTTGAGCCAAACACTATGCCATTTGTGTCCACCATACCTACCTACTACATGGTATTTCTCCGCCATTCCAAAGTAAATTGCTTGAGTGCTACCTTTAAACAATTCAAAATTTATCATCTCTTATTTGTGTCAATGTTTTATAGCTCATGAGGAAGTATGTGGTGTTTTATCTTTCGATCTTGTCATTTACTTCGACAGACTTTCACAATGGACTATGGCTTCATCCGCTTATCCAATAACTTTGCATAAAGAGCTGGCAAAGGGGTTCCCAACCCCAATTAATTAACTTCATTAATAATTCTCTTCACATGTTTTGCTCTGATTCATCAGTAAGCAACTTAATTTTGCAAATAGACACTCCTCCATGGTATGTGAAAGGTTGGAAGGCACCCGAGGATTCGGTTAGCCATGGCTTGAGAAAGCAAAGGTGGGGAGGAGTGTCATCATAATAAAACTAAAATAAAAATGCACTCCTTCATGGTATGAGATTGTTGGCAGGCACCCGAAGGATTCGGTTAGCCATGGTTTGTGAAAGCAAGGTTGGAAGGAGTGCCACCCAAAAATAGATACACTAAAATACATGTGTAAACAAAAGAGAAGAGGGATGATCTACCAGGGTGGTAGAAATAACGTCCTTCATGGGAGCCGCTCTTGAAAGTCTGGTTGATAAGGTAGTTAGAGTACCCATTACCATTCGTTGACAACAACAAACACCTCTCAAAACTTTACTTTTATGCTCTCTATATGTTTTCAAAATCAAAGCTCTAGCACAAATATAGCAATCGATGCTTTCCTCTTTGAAGGATCTTTCTTTTTACTTTTATGTTGAGTCAGTTCACCTATCTCTCTCCACCTCAAGAAGCAAACACTTGTGTGAACTGTGCATTGATTCCTACATACTTGCATATTGCACTTGTTATATTACTCTATGTTGACAATATCCATGAGATATACATGTTATAAGTTGAAAGCAACCGCTGAAACTTAATCTTCCTTTGTGTTGCTTCAATACCTTTACTTTGATTTATTGCTTTATGAGTTAACTCTTATGCAAGACTTATTGATGCTTGTCTTGAAGTACTATTCATGAAAAGTCTTTGCTTTATGATTCATTTGTTTACTCATGTCATTACCATTGTTTTGATCGCTGCATTCATTACATATGTTTACAAATAGTATGATCAAAATTATGATGGCATGTCACTTCAGAAATTATCTTTGTTATCGTTTTACTCGCTCGGGACGAGCGTAACTAAGCTTAGGGATGCTGATACGTCTCCAACGTATCGATAATTTCTTATGTTCCATGCTACATTATTGATGATATCTACATGTTTTATGCACACTTTATGTCATATTCGTGCATTTTCCGGAACTAACCTATTTACAAGATGCCGAAGAGCCGCTTGTCGTTTTCTCGTTGTTTTTGGTTTCAGAAATCCTAGTAAGGAAATATTCTCGGAATTGGACGAAATCAACGCCCAGGGTCCTATTTTGCCACGAATCTTCCAGAAGACCGAAGAGGAGTCGAAGTGGGGCCACGAGGCGCCGCCACCATAGGGCGGCGCGGCCCAGGCCCTGGCCGCGCCGACCTATGGTGTGGGGCCCTCGTGTGGCCCCCCACGTTGCCCTTCCGCCTACAAATAGCCTCCGTCGCGAAACCCCCAGTACCGAGAGCCACGATACGGAAAACCTTCCAGAGACGCCGCCGCCGCCAATCCCATCTCGGGGGATTCAGGAGATCGCCTCCGGCACCCCGCCGGAGAGGGGATTCATCTCCCGGAGGACTCTACACCGCCATGGTCGCCTCCGGAGTGATGAGTGAGTAGTTCACCCCTGGACTATGGGTCCATAGCAGTAGCTAGATGGTTGTCTTCTCCTAATTATGCTTCATTGTTGGATCTTGTGAGCTGCCTAACATGATCAAGATCATCTATCTGTAATTCTATATGTTGTGTTTGTCGGGATCCGATGGATAGAGAATACTATGTTATGGTGATTATCAAGTTATTACTTATGTGTTGTTTATGATCTTGCATGCTCTCCGTTATTAGTAGAGGCTCTGGCCAAGTTTTTACTCTTAACTCCAAGAGGGGGTATTTATGCTCGATAGTGGGTTCATGCCTTCATTGATACCTGGGACAGTGACAGAAAGTTCTAAGGTTGTGTTGTGCTATTGCCACTAGGGATAAAACATTGATGCTATGTCTAAGGATGTAGTTGTTGATTACATTACGCACCATACTTAATGCAATTGTCTGTTGCTTTGCAACTTAATACCGGAAGGGGTTCGGATGATAACCTGAAGGTGGACTTTTTAGGCATAGATGCAGTTGGATGGCGGTCTATGTACTTTGTCGTAATGCCCAATTAAATCTCACTATATTTATCATGTCATGTATGTGCATTGTCATGCCCTCTCTATTTGTCAATTGCCCGACTGTAATTTGTTCACCCAACATGCTTTTATCTTATGGGAGAGACACCTCTAGTGAACCGTGGACCCCGGTCCATTCTTTTATACTGAAATACAAATCTGCTGCAATACTTGTTTTACTCGTTTTCTTGCAAACAATCATCTTCCACACAATACGGTTAATCCTTTGTTACAACAAGCCGGTGAGATTGACAACCTCACTGTTTCGTTGGGGCAAAGTACTTTGATTGTGTTGTGCAGGTTCCACGTTGGCGCCGGAATCCCTGGTGTTGCGCCGCACTACATCCCGCCGCCATCAACCTTCAACGTGCTTCTTGGCTCCTCCTGGTTCGATAAACCTTGGTTTCCTTCTGAGAGAAAACTTGCTGCTGTGCGCATCATACCTTCCTCTTGGGGTTCCCAACGAACGTGTGAGTTACACGCCATCATCGTGGAAGGTGCATCATAAGTTGTTGCTTTGTGATAATATGACTCCAAAAGTCACAAAGTGTATATGCAACGTGAATGCACTGAGGGAACAAATTATCCGTTGACCATGTTATTAATAGCATGGAATTCACTTTGTTAAATAAATATTTTCAGCCAAGTGGGAGATGTAGGAATTTGTGGCTCTCAATATTTTATATGTTCACTACATTGTTATACTTCCGGAGTCAAAATTTCAATATGGAAGTATTCATGGAAATAATAGGGAATAACTGATGTGGAATTATACTTAAGGAAGCCGGTACGGCTATACTGGAACACAATGTATATGAATATGCTGGAATTATACCTGGGAACAGTGTAGAGTGAATGTCAGGTTGTCCATAGGATTGACTCTATGGATTGTTAAATCCTGCGAGTTTGATTTTGAATTCAAACTCGGCACACGACCAACACGAGGTGCGTGTTTAGGACCTAATTGATTAACGGTTGGGCCTGTTAATAATTGTGGTTGATTTAGTCCTATCTGAAAATATATGTAATATCTGAAATTTAGAGTCTATATAAAGGTTATTATCCTCTAGCCTCAATATACATTGTGAGCGGCACAACCAATAAGATAGAGAAATAGCGGCACAACCTAAGTTTCGGCCTTGGCTGGCTTGGTGTGGCGCTGTTGCTGCTCTTCTTTCTCCGTGTCCTTTCTCCCTCGTCCGCTGTAACTAGATTTGTTGGGTGAATTGAGTGATCGAGAGCCAAGTTGTGAACATACATGTATATATTTTTGCGGTGAAATCTCAGGGCTTCTATTATATACTAAAAGCAAAATAAGGATGTCTAATAGAAGCGTCACATTAATCCACATCATCTAAATTATTGTGATAGTTAGATCTAAAATTCACGGCTAGGATTTATTAAAGTAATATTTGTTACGTAACGTATACCATACCAGTTTGACACGTAACATGTCAATTGTAGGTACCTCCACGTTCTTATCTAGATATGTTGTTTGGTTTTTTTTCTTTTTAAACGGACACATGCATGCGTAATTTAGAGTTTTAACCTTGCACGTTACTATCATGTATTTTTTGAACAAAGCTAGCTTAAAAGAACCATCTTTCAAATCGTACTTACCTAGGGCACTACACGCATGGATGCATCAACTGCTTTGGCCAAAACGTGAAAGTTATAAAAAAAATTGAAACATGGTAAATTATTAAATCTTGCTTTATATGAAACTAAAGGAGAGACACCACGTTAGTCCAAATCACCTAAATTATTTTAATTGTTAGATCTAAAACTCATGACTACGATATTCACATAAGGATAGCTACGCGTACATGAGTTGTATATACAATGCTCAAAATACATCAATCTCAGTAAATAAAATTTAAAATCTAAAAATTAATATCCAAAGTTTTAAAATAGTACAAAATATGAGGACACAGTCTGAATAGATTTACTCAACGATACACTTCCGACTACGCGCACATGAACGTCCATATACAAATACTCGAAGTGCATCTAAATTTGCTAATTAAAATTCAAAATCTTTAATTTGATACTTAAATTTTGAAAAATATACAAAATAATAGGACACGGTGTCACGGTCCAAAAATATTTGCGCCAAGCAATACTACCGGCTACGCGTACACGAGCGTGCATATAAAAATACTTGAAGCACATCTATACTGCTAATTAAAATTTCAAATCTAAAAAGGGATATCCAAATTTGGAAAACGGTATAAAATACTAGGACACGATCTGAATATATTCACACCAGGCTACAGTAACGGCGACACATACACAAGCATGTATATACAAATACTCGGAATACATCAATATTGCTAATTAAAATTTAAAATCAAAAATTGATATCCAAGTTTTAGAAACTGTATAAAATACTAGGACACGGTCGGAATATATGTATGCAAGGCTATACCTTCAGCTTCGCGTACATGAGCATGTTAATACAGAGATTCGAAGTACATCAATATTGCTAATTAAAATTCAATATCTTAAAATTGATAGCCAAATTTTGAAGAAAATAACAAGACATGACCCCAATAAATTCACCCACGCTTTACCGTGGTTATGCGTACATGATCGTGTCACTTTGGTGCAATTGTAATATTTATATGCAAGATATCTTTCGTGGTTACAAAATCATATCATATCTTATTGGTATAATATGAATATATATTATTGCAAATAATGGAACATAGAACTAACAAATAGCTAACGAGTGAAGATGTTGCCCTCGCATAATAAGGGTATTTTTCGAAGCACCAGGTTAATCCACATATGCTTAAAAAATATAAACCGATAATATTAATCTCAACGTCTGAGATTAAAAACTAAAAAGTGTTACGTATAATACTGTACGTGTACAAAACTAACTTTGTGACACGTTCGGAGGATAGACACCATCTTTAGAAATAAGAGTCCATAACATTTCCGGCCGATTGGTTTGTGCGAATCGGTTTTGGCCAAATTCTGCTAAAACAGATGACTTGAATCTCACGTACGACACGGTACAACACGGCCAGACCTACCCTGGTACATTATAAAAGAATTCCCATCACACCTAGGGACGTGCCCAGCTGTATATACAAACTTTTTGGTTACTTGCGTTGTTCATACAAGATTTAGAAAGAAAATCACAACTCTAATATCTTTAGTAAAAAAATTCCAACACATTCCAAATCTAAATTTCTAAAATTATTCTAAATGCTATGCACAGAAGTTCACTACTTTGCGAACTCAAATTGCGAGATCCACGACATGGATACAAGAAAAATAAACTTTCTCATGAATCATGTATGGCATCAGCTCCACTCTGTGGAAACAGAAAAAATTCTGAGAAATCTACAAAAAAAGAACTACGAAAATCAATAATCATTTACCACCACACTTCCTATTTTGAGCGACATGGTTTTGGTTTCTCCGGTTCAGTTCTTATTTGTTTTGTCCCCCTATGTACACACGCTTGTATGCATCTTTCAATTATCGTCCTAGATTAGTGGAAAATATTTTGTCTCCACTTTTTACGCTAGGTTTGACCATGCTATTTGCATCGGTTAACATAAAAAAGCTAGCTAGCTTAAATGTGATGGAAAATGTATGGTACGATCTCATTTATACATCAATGAATATATCTATATGAAGTTGGGTGTGACTAAATATAGTTGCAGGAGCCATGCAAATGGACACAGATGTTTCAAATATATATTTTCTAAGATATTTTACCGTATCCAAGAGTTGAGGACTTACTGCCACTATACCCGAATTACCTTAACAGATCAATTTATTTAGGTGAGTCTCGACTGAGACAGAAACATTCTAATTTGACGATCAAACGTTCTACCGTGGAATGGTTTCTAAATTTTCAAAAATCTTAAGATATATATTTGTATGCAGAACGATGCACCAATTGGGACTTGAGTACATGTTCATATTTATAATGTACCATATTTTTTTTAGAATAGTGTCGTGTATTTTAAGCAGGTATAGAAAATACAAAGGAAACTTCACACAAAGCAAAAAAATTCTCATTAGTTAGTTGTCCTACAAATCAGCAAACGAGAAGTTATTTCTATTAATTTCATCGTGAACAAATTACTTTGCTATTCTATTAAAAAATCATTACACATTAAAGATGATACATATATAACATATAGACTTATTTTTAACACAAACACTACAATGATGCCCTCGCATTTGCGAGGGCCACCTTGCTAGTTTATTTAACAACAGCAGCGTTATGAGCATGTAGACTACTAAAGCGCGGGAACCATGTTTAATCAACAATTCATCATCGTTCAAATTCAACGGATCGATGAGAGACGCTGTATAAGTAGTTCGAACACTCCGTCCCTGTCCAGCATGTTGACCCTAACGCACCTCGCGTCTCCTCCGAACCGCTCGCCGCCCTGCGCCAGGACGCCGTGATCGCGCAGGAGCTCCCTGCAGTCCTCCACGCCTTCCTTCTCGCAGCACAGCCACGCGAACGCTGGGCAAGCTGTCACGATTTGCTTGGTGAATCTGCAGTAGCCGGATGTCTCCTCCGGGAGGCTGAAGGCGCCGGTGGACGCCACGGCAGTGCGTAGGGCCCGCCAGCGGTCCGCCATGCGCCGCTGCGCAAAGTCGAACAGGTCGAGCTGCCGCGTTGTGTCGTTGTCGTCGTAGGCGTCGGAGACCAAGGCGAGGATCTTGGCGGCACGGAGCTGCGAGTCCCTGCACACGCCAATGGTGCTCCGGTCGACAAAGTAGACCATCTTCTTCGCCACCTCCCTGTCCTTCACCAGCGCCCACCTGCATCAATAGACCAGACCGCTAATTCGCCATTAATTACCAGATGACCAAGGTGAACGCATTGATATGCAGAGTCGTAAATTACCCGAGTCTCGTGCCGGCGTGTCCAGTGATCTTGGACATGGTGAAGAGCATGATGTCGTGGGCTGCTGTGCCGGTGATGGGCGTGTACTGCGGCCAGTAGTACACGAGGTCGTGGATCACCTTGCCAGGCTCGGAGTCGGAGCTCAGGACGGACTCGCGGATGGCGCCGTCGGGATTGTTTGGTGAGCAAACCAGCTCGATGTGGTTGTCACTGCTCAAGGCGTTGGCATTGGCATTGGCGTCACCGGCCCACCGGTAGAACCCCGACAGCAGGAGGTCTGTCTGTGGCGCATACGCCTGCCTCGGTCCAAGACAATGCATGTTAGACGACACTCGCTCATCGTTTTGTACTGTATATTTAGCTGATAAATCTTACCGAATAGTACGGCGCCGGCGATACGACGCCGATGGGATGGTTGGCGACGGCGCGCGCGGGAGACAGGGCGTACATGGCTGCCTGGGATAGCTGGGTGGCGCCAGTGCCAACCACGAGGTGGTACCCATCGACAACTGCGTTGCCGACGAGGCGATGGAGGCGGCGCACCTCGCTCTCGAATTCCGGCTCCAGGAACCAGCAGAGCCCCTCGGCGTCGGAAAAGTAGCTGAGCCCCTGCCACCCAGGGATCACGACCGCCGTGCACTCCCCGGCCTCCTTCCAGAACTCCTCGTACATGGTCGGGTCGCCGCTGCACCAAGAAAGCACACCACATTAGTTGCCACGCGCAATCACCTACTGTCACGCACCAAGATACGAAGCACACGCACAGCTCCAGGTTGATGACGGCTGGCTCCGGCGGCGTCGTCCTGGGCTGTTGCTGCGACCGCTCGCCGTTGTCGTACCGAGAAACGTCCACCTTGCTGTTGCCGTCCGCCGCTCTCCCGCACTGGTTGGGTACCGCCGCGCGTGCAGTAACGACCGCCTTGTTGCTCCTCCAACTGGACACCATCCTTAGGCTCAGCTGCTGGCTACCGTCGGCGACGCCGACAACCGACCAGGGCCTCTTCGCCGGGACAATGGATGCGATGAGAGGATGCACGTGGCACAACACGCATGTCTGCATCCTTGCCATGTTGGCACTGCCCCGGCCGCCGAAAGCTTTCGGACGACACGAAGACGAAGCGATTATTTCCGCAGAGACGCGCACTTTCAACGAGCCTAGTCCTTGTCGGGTCTTTTGGTTATCTTGTATTGTTCCGCGGTGAGGTTTGCAATCTAGCTTACATGCACATATATATGGCAGGAAAACCTACCTGAGAGTATCTCCAGTCGCGTCCCCCAAACCATCCTCCAAACAGCGGCGATTGAGCGTTTGGGGGACGTGTTTTGTTCGTGCCGCGTTTAGGGGACGTCGCTCCCCAGTCGCATCCCTAAACGCCGCAACCAAACTTTTTTTTGTAGCGTTTTCGAAAACACAACAATTTCTTTAATATAGCATACAAATAAATATGTTTGCGGAGATTTTTTTCAAATTAAAATTCAATAAACAATAAAACAACTAAACAAATGTAATAAATGAGGCTAGATCAATGTGTCGCGGTATTTGCTGATAATCCTTTGATCCTCCACATACGCTCAACGAGATCAGCTTGAAGTTGATTGTGAACATTGCTGTCACGGATCTCTGCGTGCATGGCGAGAAAATCAACAAAATCTGCAGGCAACTCATGATCAATCTCCGCAAGAGGGCCCTGACACTCATAGGGACCAACATGTGACCTGGCATGATTCTTGCGGTCATCCTCGATGATCCTGTTGTGCATGATCACACAAGCCTACATCACCTCCCACATTTGGTCGTGAGAGCAGCTTAGAGCAGGGTACCGGACAATTGCAAATTGAGCTTGAAGCACATCAAATGCCCACTCGACATCCTTCCTGCAAGCTTCCTATCGCGCAGCAAAGTGGCAATTCTTCTGACCTGATGGAGCCGAGATTGTTTTGACAAAAGTGGCCCATTTTGGATATATACCATCGGGTACATAATAGCCTTTGGTATTGTTGTGGGTATACTTTATGGGTATATCAACGACATGGCCTAGATCCGGCAAGCCCGGGTGGCCCATAGACGGTGATGGTGGCATGGGGCCCATCGGGCGGCCCAGTTGCTGTTGATCAAGAAGGATGAAGTCCAGTCCAGGAACTTGGAGCCGGATCCTAACCGACCTACGAAGGAGGCCGGATCCGTGGAAGCCCATAAAGTATCCGGATCCAGTACGGCCATAAGGAAGGCGGATCCTTGACGTACACGGCAAGATATTGTACCGTAGTTAGGCAACTTGTATTCCGGCTAGGACTCTCCATGTAAACCCTAGATCCGTGCGCCTTTATAAGCCGGATCCCGGGAGCCCTAGAGGCACAACCACAACCATTGTAACAACGCGCAAGCGCCCGGATAATTCCAGACAAGCAGCAGTAGGCCCTGTCATCGTGCAGGTGTTCCGAAGCTGGGTAACTCGCGTACCACCGTCCCGTGTGCACTCCGCCCTATGGCCCCTACTTCCTTTCCCCCTCGTGAGGATCCCACCTCCGAGGTAACGTCGATTAGGCAACGACAGTTGGCGCCCACCGTGGGGCCTGAGGCGTCTGGAGGCCGGAACCGGGAGGGCTCCGCCATGGGAAGCTACGACGACTCGATCGCTGTGGGGCGCGTACTCTACGCCGGGAATTTTCCGATCGTCCCTCCGGACGAATTCCGGATTCCGGCTAGGTCAAACCCCGTCAAGCTCTCCATCGTCCCGATCGGCGGCATCCACATCTTCATCGGCGAGACCGTCGATTCCGACGGAAACGCACCGGTAAGTAACGCCGACGCGTCCGCTCGCGAGCTGGACGCCGTCGCGAAGATCCGATCTCGAGTCGCAGGAGCTTCTTAGGGAAGATTCCGCCTTAGATCAGGAAAAATCAAAACCCACCCAATCCGCCCTCGAGCAGGAGAAAACGGTGGAAGACCAATGCAGATCCGCCTGGGTCTCCCAGGTGTTAGAGAAGCAAAGGTGCCACTTCGTGCACTTCTTGGCCCATACCGCAGGAGACGCCCTCCATCAGGAGGAGGCCAATCCACTGCAGGTTGAGGCACCCGGAAACAACGTAGCTCCGGATCTGCCAGAAGCAGTCGGAGACAGCGACTCTCCGGGACAAGAGGAAGCCGGAAACCCTGAGGAATCAATCCTCGGAAACTTGAGCCCAAATTCCGATGATGCCTCCTCAATAGGCACAGAAGAATACAATCGCTTGACGAAGGAGCTCGCAATTGGGGAAGAAAATGACGGCGCTTCATCCATGAATACAGAGGAATTCAACCGCAAGCTCGAGGAACTCGGAGGCGGTGAGCAAGCTGAAGTGGAATCCGCCCAGCCAATGCAGGTTCTTGCAACCGTGGCACCGCTGGATCAGCCGGAAACGGAAGATGAAGCCTCCAACTCCGACCCAGGACCATCCAACGTAAGGTCTCCGTTAGATCGGGCACGACCGCGAAACGACGTCCTGTCTCCAGAAGAGATGGTCGAGCAAGCACGCATGGATTTAGTCGCAAAGTCAGATATCCTCAACAAACCAATAACTCCCGAGGAAGCTGCAGATCCGGAGGCCTTAGAAGCCAAGAGACAGGAGATGCTAGCTAGCAGCTCGAAGTTTGCCACGACCGCAGCCGCGATGGTAGAAGAAAGAACCATAGCGGCGAACTTCGTGGACCACTTTCAGAAGAAGGACCGCGAGGTTGATGAATCTCTCGAAAAGGTCAGGCAACTCGAGAAGCACTGGGAGGCCAAGGTAAAATTTGTGCAGGAGGAAGAAGCTAGAATCAGGCGAGAGGCCATCCTTCCCCGCAAGATTACCTTCGCAACACCCACTGAGCAGCAGCCGCTCGCAACTCCAAAGGATAACATGAAGAAGGCTGCAGAGCTCCTAAAAAAGAAGGACGAGGAGATTGACATCAACTACGTCCGGAAGCTCGTTGCTTCAGCAATGCAGCAACAGAGCAAGGCAGACACTTCGCGCAGGTTAGCATCCAATCCGGAACAATGCATATCCACCGCGCAGAAGGACGCCATACCAAGTCAACATCGTGACGACGAGTCGCGCACCGGATCTACGGAGCGCAGGCGGAAAGTCAGGGATCATCCAAATCCAATCCCAATACAATCGGATTCAACTCCGAAAGATCAGGAAAAGGGAAAGGGTGCGATGTACACTGGCAGAGACAAATATCGTGTTCCGTCACCACCACCCCGAGCTTCGCGTCCCCCGCTACCCCTCGACGTCGCAGTCCTGCCGGAAACCCCAGGCCCCATGGGCCAGGCGGAATCAACATCCGCGACGCGATGCCGGCTCCTAGAGACAGGAACAGGGAGCGTACGCTGGAGCAACTCGAGAGGTCGGAACCAAAACCGCGAGCCTCGAGCCTCGTCGGAGTCCAAGAACGCGATCCCGAGCCTCGCAGAAGCCAAGGACGCGATCCGGAACCCAGGAGGAGCCGGAACGAGGAGTATGCACCTGAGCCACGCAGGAGCCGGAACGACGGAGGCGACCACCACCAAGAGGAAAGGAGCCACCGAAGCCGGAGCCAGCCGCGGGAGCCACGCCGAGAATCTGAAGGCGGAAGAACGTCTTACAGGCCCCCTCGCAGATCTCCCTCACCGCCACCCAGTGGAGGCGGAGGCGGAGGCGGAGGCAGAGGCCGGAGATCTCGTTCCCGCTCGAAGTCACCCGGTGGTGCCCCCCGCGATGCTCGTGATCGCCTCAACGAATACAGATCCGACTACATCGGTCCAAGGTGCTTTGGTCAGATGATCCGAGAGGAACCAAAGCCAAGAAGCCTGAACCTTAAGCTACCAGGAAACCTGAAGCATTATGATGGCAGCGAGAGGCCGGATACCTGGATTGAGGATTACTACAATGCAGTAACCTTCGCCGGAGGAACCCCGAATATAGCCTGCCGCATGCTCCAGCTTGTACCTTATTGGTCCAGCTCGTGTTTGGCTCGCCGACCTCGAGGAGAACACCATCTTTTGCTGGTTGGACTTGAAGAAGGCTTTCGAGAACCACTTCAGGGGTACCTACAAGAGACCGGCCACCACCAGCGATCTTCAAGCTTGCATCCAGAAGAAGGGTGAGACATCCAGGAGTTTCCTCACCCGATGGTTGGCAACCAGAAACGAGTGCGAGAACGTAGATAACCGCACAGCAATGCACGCCTTCATTGGTGGTTTGCAGCGTGGGGGGCTGCTGCGCCATAAGCTTACCTGCCTGGTGAACGCAAACAAACTCACTCTTGATGAGATGATAAACATCGCCAGCGATCATACCGTCGCCGATGATGACGCAGGCGGAGATCTCGCAGCTACAGCCATACCCCTGCACCAACAGAAGAAAAACCGTGACAACGGCGTCAGCAACAGCAATAAGCGGAAGAACCCCCCTGAAGACCAGAAGGGCGGAGGATCCGACATGGTAGCCATGACGTTCCAACGCGGAGGTCCAGGAGGCGGAAGAGGCCGCGGACGTGGAGGTGGAGCAGGCAGGGGCCAGCAGCGCGCTGACGAAGTCACCGCAGCCGGATCCCGCGCCCCCCAAACGTACGAAGAATACAGGGATATGCCGTGCCTGGCCCATCTGGATCCGGCTACGGGCAAATCCACACACACCAACCGTAACTGCAAGTGGGTCAATGATCTGAAGAATGACCCGGAGGCAGGATACAAGCGAGCCCGGAAGCACCGCCCACGCGGCAAAGGAGGCAAGGGCAAGAACAAGGACAAAGAGGAGGACAGTTCAGAGGCCATGGACGAGGATGACGCTTCGCCGGAACCCAAGGAGGGTACCGCAGCAAACAAGTCCAACCCCTTTGGCAGAAAGAGTGTCGGAACTTACCACACCTTCCTCGGAACCCCCACTGTCCGCGCGAAAAAATCGGCGCTCCGGATCTTGAACGCCACAGTTCCGGCTGTGCCGCGTATGTCAAGTGGTCGGAGAAAGCCCGTACCTTTGACAGGTCGGATCATCCGGCCGTCATCCCCAAAGAGTGCTACGCTCGGTTGTGAGTCCCCGCATAGACGGGTACGACTTTTCCAAGTGTCTTATGGACGGAGGAGCCAGCTCGAACATCATGTACCCGGAGACCCCGGAGAAGATGAACCTCACCAAGGACCAGCTCAAGCACAGCACCACTGAGTTTCATGGCGTGGTTCCGGGTAAGAAGGCAAACTCTCTGGGCAGCATCAAACTTCCCGTGGCCTTCGGCGATGTGAACAATTACCGCGAAGAGATGATCACGTTTGAAGTGGTGCCCTTCAAAAGCTCCTACCACGTGATCTTTGGCAGGCCCACCTACCACAAGTTCCACGCCAGGGCATGCTACATCTACAACAAGCTCAAGATTCCGGGTCCTAACGGTTGGATCACCGTGTCCGGGAGACTACAAGAAAGCTAGGGACTGCGAGGAGGGCGAAGCCGCCTTTGCAGAATCCGTCATATCTGGAGAGGAGCTGCAAGGCTACAGAGCCGCGGTGGATCCGACTGAGATGCAGACCACCAAGAAGCAGATCTCCGAACAGAAGACCTCGTTCAAGGCCGCGATAGAAACCAAGAAGCATGACCTCGTTGAAGGCGACAGCTCCAAGCAGGTTTCAGTCGGAGCCAACATGGACCCCAAATAGGAAAGCGCGCTCGTCGAGTTCCTCCGAGCTAACATGGATATCTTCGCATGGCAACCTTCTGACATGTCCGGAGTACCAAGGGAACTCGCCGAGCACTACCTCAACATAAATCCGGGTGCAAAACCGGTGAAGCAAGCTATGCGACGCTTTGGAGATAAGAAGCGCCGCGCCATAGGAATGGAACTAGCAAAGTTACTAGAGGCAGGTTTTGTAGTAGAAGTTATCCATACTGATTGGGTCGCAAACCCCGTCCTTGTACCCAAAAAGAATTCTGAAATACTAAGAATGTGCATCGATTACTCCGGCGTGAATAAGCATTGTCCGAAAGATCCGTTCCCTTTGCCGCGCATTGACCAAGTCATTGATTCGACGGCAGGGGCGGAACTACTGTGTTTTCTTGACGCATATTCCGGGTATCATCAGATATTGATGAAGGAGTCCGACCAAAAGGCGACCTCTTTCATCACACCTTTTGGCACATATTGCTATGTTACCATGCCTTTTGGTTTGAAAAACGCAGGTGCCACATACCAACGGACGATGCAGCGGTGCCTGAAGGACCAAATTGGTCGGAACGTGCACGCCTACGTCGACGACATCGCGGTCATGACCCGGAAGGGATCCGACCTGCCGAGCGACCTCAAGGAAACCTTTGATAATCTCCGACGGTACAAGATGATGTTGAATCCGCTAAAGTGCGTCTTTGGCGTACCAGCAGGAAAACTCCTTGGCTTCATTGTTTCTCACGGGGCATTGAAGTTAACCCGGAAAAATCAAGGCTATCCTGAACATCAAAAGGCCAACTTGTCTCAAAGATGTGCAGCGATTAACTGGTTGCGTTGCGGCAATCAGTAGATTTGTTAGCCGTCTTGGCGAGAAAGCCTTACCTCTATACAAGCTGCTGAAGAAAACCGACAAGTTTGTCTGGGATGAGGCAGCAGATAAAGCACTTCAGGAGTTGAAAGACATACTCTCCTCCCCACCTATATTGGCAGCTCCAGCTGAGTCAGAGCCTATGCTCCTCTACATAGCGGCTACCAACAAAGTTATCAGCCTCGTAATCGTGGTGGTGCGAAAGGAAGAAGGATTTGAGCACGGAGTCCAAAGGCCTGTCTATTACATTAGCGAAGTCTTGACGGAATCCAAGCAGAGATACCCTCACTTTCGAAAGCTGGCTTACGGAGTTTTCCTAGGAAGCCGGAAACTGAGACACTACTTCCAGGAGCACCCAATGACAGTGGTGAGCAAGGCTCCCCTGGCAACGATCATCAACAACTCCGACGCAACAGGACGCGTAGCAAAATGGGGCATCGAGTTATCTGCCTTCGACATCAACTACGAAGCCCGAACTGCAATCAAGTCTCAAATTCTAGCGGATTTCATCGCGGATTGGACTGAAGCACCGGAGGGCACGCCTGTGCCGGAACCTGAAGCTTGGGTCATGCACTTTGACGGATCCAAGCAACATCAAGGCTCGGGGGCTGGAGTTACCCTGAAGTCACCTACCGGAGAAGAACTGCAGTACGTTCTGCAGATTCACTTCGAAGCAACCAACAACATGGCGGAATACGAGGCTCTACTACACGGTCTGCGCATCGCTAAGGAAATTGGGATCAAGCACATCATATGCTGCGGGGATTCCGACCTGGTGGCACAACAAGTAGCCGGAACCTGGAACGCCAGAAACTCCGTCATGGCGGCTTACAGAGACGAAGTGGACGAGATCGCCAAGTGCTTCCTCGGATACGAAGTCAAGTACGTCAGGAGAGACGATAACACAGCAGCGGACATGCTGTCCAAGCTCGGATCCGGCAGGAAGCCAATTCCGCCAGGAATTTTCCTTGAGCATCTGCGAGTACCCTCGGTGAAGGGTGCAAACCCGGAAAATCCGGATCTGGCAGTTTCTCCGGCCAAGGAAGTGATGGCAGTCATTCCGGCCTGGACTCAGCCGTTCTTGGATTACCTCATTGATCAAAAGTTGCCGGAGGACGAGGTCCACGCACGACAGATCACCAGACGAGCAAAATCCTACACAATTGTTGATGGACAGCTCTACAAACGAAGCGCAAACGGGGTATTTCTCAAATGCGTCTCCAGTCAAGATGGCATTGAAATCCTCAGAGAGATCCATGCAGGGGATTGCGGGCATCATGCCGCTCCCAGGTCCCTCGTTGCAAAAGCTTTCCGGTTAGGATTTTACTGGCTAACAGCTAAAGAAGACGCTGACAAGCTGGTGAAAACTTGCCGCGGTTGTCAGTACTATGCTACTCAACCAAACGCTCCAGCCCAAGAGCTGAAGACCATACCTATCACCTGGCCATTTGCGGTCTGGGGGCTCGATATGGTTGGTAAGTTAAAGAAATCATCTCCTGGTGGTCATGAATACCTCCCGGTCGCTATTGATAAGTTCGAGCAAGTGGATCGAGGCAAAGCCAGTGAGAAAAGCCGATGGTGCTACGGCACTAAAATTTGTCTGCAGCCTCGTAACGAGATTCGGCATCCCACACAGCATAATCACAGACAATGGCACAAACTTTGCGCAGGGAGAACTCAAGGATTATTGCGATGAAGTTGGGATCCGGCTTGACCTTGCATCTGTGGCTCACCCACAATCCAACGGTCAGGTTGAACGAGCCAATGGCCTTATACTAGCCGGAATCAAACCCCGCCTTGAGGAACCGCTGCGCCGCGCAGCCGGAGCTTGGGCCGATGAGCTAGATTCTGTTCTGTGGAGTTTACGAACTACCCCTAACAGGTCAACAGGATTTACTCCTTTCTTCCTGGTTTACGGATCCGAAGCTGTGCTCCCCACTGACATCATCCATGATTCACCGCGAGTTTCCGCCTACAATGAAGAAACTGCTGACGAGGCTCGACAGCTATCTGTGGATCTGATCGAAGAAGCTCGGAATCTAGCTGACCAACGCTCCACCATTTACCAGCAGAAACTCCGACGCTATCACAGCCGTCGAGTTCGGAACCGCTCGTTCATGGTCGGAGACTTAGTCCTCCGCCTTCGCCAGGTGAAAGATCACAAGTTGCAGACTCCATGGGAAGGACCCTTTGTCATCAGCAAAGTATTGCACAACGGATCCTACTATCTCGTTGATTTCCGGGAACTAAAGGATAGACCTGCCAACTGGCATCGGAAACGAAAACGAGAAGATCCGGGTGACATATATGATGAAACAGATCGTCCCTGGAACATAGCACAGCTACGTCCTTTCCACACTTAGCGCTTTACGCATTACATACCTTGTAATATCTATGAATACATGATCAATGAAATAAAGCTTTTGGTTCACTCTTAGAGTCTTTTACCTCCTTTAATTTTTCATTTCTGGATCGTGTACGTTTTTCCGACTAAAAACCGCAGAGCTGGATCTTTCCGCCTAGGCGTGTATGAAAGTTGTGATTTTCAAAATCGTCCCTTGGGACGTAAGTTTAAGTTTTCTGGCGGAAATTTTTTCTGTTGCGAACCCATGGATTCCTGGTAGCGACTTCCGGCACTTGGGCTGGGGGCTTGTTTCCGCGGTTATTGACGGATTGCCATTGGGCTTCGTCGCCGCTGGCGAGCGTTTCCGGCACGGGTTTTCCGGCTCGTGGAAGGTCAAGTGGGCAAGCCGGAAATCATCAAACCAGCACTTGCTTTCAAGAAACAACACATGCAAATAATATATAAACGGATAGCAGGATAAGTTTTTTCCGCCCACGCATGCATGCCTGTTTCGTCCCTAACTACTTAAGAATTTAAGTTATATTACAAACCCTCGCTGGGGCCAAAATGATGCATTGTTTTATCCCGCAGGACATAAAACGTTTTCACTCCGCCTTGGACGGAGAAGCAGTGGCTTCTGGATCTTTTCCTTTGGCGCCTTCAGCCGGAGACGACACGTCTTCATCGCTCTCTTCATCTTCATCGGAGGTTGCAGCGCTGGTCTTGGGCTCTTCCTCTTCGGGAGCATCCTTGGAGCTGGTCCATGTATACTGGGATCCGGATTCCGCAGGACGGGCCTCCGCGTCGCGCTCTTTTTGGAGTTCATCTTCAAGGGGCTCGTCTGCTGGGAGAACCACCTTGTCGTAGAACTCTTCATGACGGATCTTCCGCGCGATGCGGGTGTCATAGCCACTCACTGCATCGAGAAGCTTTTCGACATCTGCGGTCGGAGGAACTCCAGAAGACACCCGATCCAGATTCATCTCCGGGTGATGCGCCAAGCACATGGTTAGAGTCATAGCAGCTGCACCTCGGGCAGATGACGCCTGTAGATCGGTCACCAGCTCCGGAAGAATATCCATACGCTTGACCAGCTTGCGCAGACTGCATGTGCGGCTCCTCTTCAGGGACAAGTTATGGCATATTTTCCGGGAAGCGGATATAAGATCCTTGCAGTCATCACCAGCGAGAGAAAGAACATCGTCCCGGGGGAATTTGTTCCGGCGCTTTTCAGGGTATCCAAGTGGCTCTGCACAAAAATACAATAGTAAACATTCAAGTTGAGCACGAGAAAACAAAAAGCATCAAGACAAGAAATTCCGAGTGTAAGTACCCAGAATATTTTCGGCTAGCAGGTCCCAATGGTGCTCTGCGGTTTCCATATACTTCCGGAGCCCATTGAGCTCCTTTTGCTGCCTCTTGATGGTCTCGCTATCAGCATTTCGCTTCAGCAAGAACTCGCCTTTCTCCCTGATAAGCTCGGAGTTTTTCTCCGCCAGCTGCTTCTCGACATGCTCCTTCTGCTGCTCCGCCTCCTTCAGTTTTAGCTCCAGTTCTTGGTAGGAGGAGCGCAGGTTCTCCAGCTCGGAGGAGGTCGTAGCCAGGGAAGAAGATGCGCCTACAAGGATTCAAGTTAGATACAGTTCAAAGTCGGAACGTGAACTGATAGCAAGAAAGGTCGGAAACCAAACCTTGGGCGTCCGCCAACTGCTTGTTCAGTTCCGCATTTTTCTCTTTAAGGGTCTGGATGTTTTCCGCTTGACCCAAGGTAACGCGGCGCTGCAGAGCAATGTTTTTGTGCAGCTCATAATGCAGTGCCTGCTGTTCCTGTAAAAAGAAGACAGAGCAGGAGTCAAAATTCCGCTTACAACACAGTGGTGTCCTTTGAAGCATTTTTGCCGGAATCTTTCCGACATCATGCTTGGGGGCTACTGTAACATTTCTAATAAATCTTCCCAAAAGTGGCGGTACTCTAAAGCATCTAAGCGCTAACTAGTACTTGTTTCCGCTTACATGCTTGGGGGCTACTGGGGAGTACCTTTTGTTTGCAGACGAGCTTGTCGAGGAACTCGCCGACGCCCTTCTTGAAGTCCTGGATTTCCGTTGTACCGGCATCCGGCTTCCCCCAAGCATTGTTTAGCATAGCATTGAGCAGGTCTTGCTCAAGCTCCCATTTTTCCGGCTCTGTGAGCTGCTTGAAGAATTTTGTAGCATATGCCTTGGGGGTGGAAGTGAGGTCAGCCGGATCTCCGAAGTTCTTCGGGAAAACGACGACGTCGCCAGCACCGGCTCCGGCCTTCTCGGAGGAAGTGACTTCCGCCTCTCCTTGATCTTGGGCTTCTTCTTGGGCAGGGCCTTTGGCCTTGGGATCCTCTCCGCCCACCTTCTCGCTGCTAACCGGAATTATCTCCGGTGGAGTGTTTGCGGCAGGAGGGGGAGATTGATCCGCCTGAGGAGGGGACGACGGGGGAGCAGTGTGGGAAGCGCTGGGAGGAGCAGGGGTTGGAGGACCGACAGCCGGAGATTTCTTCAGGAACTTTGTGATAGGCTCTTGGCTGGCGGTCCGAGTGGCGGTCGGAGTACTGCGAACAAATAAAGGAAGATCGCATAAGTAACAGATGCATCAAAGTAAACATGTACTATACCCGGAAACTTACGGGGCGCCGGGGATGTTGGGGCGTGAGCGTTTGCCTGCTGTTGAAAGCATTTTCAAACGCTCCCGCTCCGCCTTCCTTGAATCGAGCGGAGGGGGCTTGGTGACCTTGGGCTTCTTGGCGGAGGCCTCGCCGCTAGCTCCGGCTTCGGAGCCGGAAGCTCTGGCGCGGGAACGCTTCGTAGGTCGGGGAGCTACCTTGCGGGGTTCTTGCTCCTCTTCCTCTTCTTCGTCCTCCGGAACCTCCTCCGCCGTGTCGCCGCTTACAGGGACTCGGAGTATGGTGCGCAGGTTTTCCTCCGCCAATGTAGCGAGCTGGAGGAAAAGCTATCAAGTGTTAATCAATATCCAAAACTTGTGAAGTTTGAAGTAACGAAAGGATTGAAGCTTACCGGAGGACATTGGTCGTTCGTGTAGATATCTTTGATCAGTTCCGGGATCGGTTGACCCCGGCCCACCTTAACCAGCGTCTTGAATCTCCTTTTGAGAGAGTCAGCCGGAAGATCGTGGCGGGTAGCTCGGAGCTGGTCGTCCGCCCCGGTGTAAGCGCAGATTAGTCGCGCATTATATCTTAGGGGCTGGATCCGCCGAGTGAACCAGCTCAGCGTAAGCTGGGTTCCGGTTAGCCCGTCGTGGACTAACCAGGAGATTCTCCGCGCTGCCTTCTCCAGAATGGGAGTTAGGGAAAGCGGCGGGATGAAGCTCCAGCTTGCGAGCTCTTCCGGAGGCTCGTTGTTGAACTTGGGGAGGCCATCGTGGATCTCCGGAACTGGCACATTCTTCTCGTAGAACCATCCGGCGTTCCAGTACCGGACGGATTCGTGAGAGTCGTGTGGAGGATACATACGACCAGGTCGGAGCATGAAGGTCATGCTCCCGCAGTTCAGCATGGCTTTGTCCTTTGTTTCTTTCTTCACTCGGAAGAAAAACTGCCATAATTTGATGTCTGGCCGGATTCCGAGATGCCCTTCGCAGAGAGTGACGAAGTTGGACAGCAGCAGGTAGGAGTTGGGGCAGATGTTGTGGGGCTGAAGCCCGTATGTGTTGAGGACGGAGAGGAAAAACTCCGAGCAAGGGAGCGACAATCCGCGCTCCACCCAGGCCTTGGTCATGACCACTTCTCCGGCTCCAGGCTTAGGGACGACGGTGTCGCGTATGAAACTCCAATGAGCGGAGATCATACCTTCGTTCTGGAGCTCTCTGAGCTCCGTATCAGTGGTTTCGCAGGGCCACCATTGACCCCGCTCTCCTTCGCGGTTCCGGGCCTTGGAAGCCTTCTTACTTTCCGTCTCTTGCACCTTAGCAGCCATTCTAGCTTGCCCTTGAAGCTCTTCTTCGATCTCTTGTGCGGTTGGGATCCGGCCTAGCTTGGTGCTGGAAGATGCGGAAAAAGGTTGAGCTAGCCGGATGTCGGAAACATATGGTGGTAGATAAGCTATGGGATCCGGACAGATAGGCTCTAATGAACTGGGATCCGGGCTGTTCGGAGAACTACCAGTACACTGTGAGTCAATCGGCATGCTTCCGGCTGCACCCATGCAAAGTGTTTGAGTAACCGGAATCTATTCTACACTACTTCTTCTCCTACAAATCCGGTGCACGTACCGTCAATGGCGCGGCGGTCCGATGATGTTCCGGCGAGATTGAAGGTCGCCGAACTTGCTGCAATGCGGCCCGCGTGACCACGAATCGGCGGCGGGGAAGATTTCCCGATCAACCGTGACGATCTTGGAGCGAAGGGAAGCTTGGAGCGATTGGGCGCGAAGGTCACCGTGGCGGAGCTCGTCGGAGTTGAGATTTGGCCGGCGGCGCGTCGGGAGGAAGAAGATGAAGTGGTAGTTGGGTGAAACGAATGGGAAGTCACCGCGCGACGGGGTATTTATAGACCACGCGCGGAGATTCGCGTTCCGGATCCAACGACGGAAACTGAACGGTCTCACCGTTGGATGCATGACACGTGTCTTAGGTTAAAAACGGTAAAATGACGTGGAGGTGATTTGACCATGCGCTCCCGAAATTTCCGGCTGAAGATTCGCATCTCCGAAAAATTAGCGCGGGAAGATAGGAAGTTGTGCGCGGGAAAAGTGCAAACTCCGTTACATTATCGAAACTGAAAGACGTGAGGATTTCCGATTGAATGATATCGGAAACAGGAAAGTTTTGAAGCTCTTCAAGATTCTCTTCGGTTCCGGGTTACATGAAGGCGGAAGAATGATGAATCTCGGAGAACTTCGGGGGCTACTGTTGTGGGTATACTTTATGGGTATATCAACGACATGGCCTAGATCCGGCAAGCCCGGGTGGCCCATAGACGGTGATGGTGGCATGGGGCCCATCGGGCGGCCCAGTTGCTGTTGATCAAGAAGGATGAAGTCCAGTCCAGGAACTTGGAGCCGGATCCTAACCGACCTACGAAGGAGGCCGGATCCGTGGAAGCCCATAAAGTATCCGGATCCAGTACGGCCATAAGGAAGGCGGATCCTTGACGTACACGGCAAGATATTGTACCGTAGTTAGGCAACTTGTATTCCGGCTAGGACTCTCCATGTAAACCCTAGATCCGGGCGCCTTTATAAGCCGGATCCTGGGAGCCCTAGAGGCACAACCACAACCATTGTAACAACGCGCAAGCGCCCAGATAATTCCAGACAAGCAGCAGTAGGCCCTGTCATCGTGCAGGTGTTCCGAAGCTGGGTAACTCGCGTACCACCGTCCCGTGTGCACTCCGCCCTATGGCCCCTACTTCCTTTCCCCCTCGTGAGGATCCCACCTCCGAGGTAACGTCGATTAGGCAACGACAGGTATATTGGTGGACATTGCCCTTCCACTAGTCTGCTGAACAACGAAGACTGCTGCAACACGTTGATGTCATTGTGTGATCCCGCCATGCCAAAGAAAGAATGCCAAATCCACAGGTCATAATCTGCCACAGCTTCAAGCACCACATTGCAATATCCATGACGCCATTATTATATACCTTCCCAGGCAAACGGGCAGTTCTTCAATGACCAGTGTATGCAATCGATGCTTCCAAACATTTCAGGGAATCATCTGGCAGCATTTTGTGCCATGATCCTTGCAGTATCTTCCTCAGTTGGTCCTCTCAAGTAGTATTTGCCAAAAATTTCCACCACACCTCGGCAAAACTTGTACATGCACTCAATGTCAGTAGACTCACTCATGCGAAGGTGGTCGTCTTATGTATCGGCAGGTGCTCTGTATGCAAGCATCCTCATGGTGGCGGTGCACTTCTGAATCAATAAGAACCAGATAACGCCTATAGCGTCGTGCTTGAGCTTGAAGTAGGGGTCGAACTCTCGAACTCCGTGGAGGATATTCATGAACAAACCCTTGCTCATCCTATACCGGCGCCAAAACAAATCGGCATGTGTTGCGTCATCTGCGAAGTAGTCGTTGTGCAGGATGGTATGCCCCTCCATCCTCTGTCGGGGCTTCAACTTCTTTCTCCCCGGCCTTGATCCTCCGCGGAGCGTCCTCTTTCTCTTCTCCGCCTCGGCGTCAAGCATGTCCTGGAGGGACGCGATGATCAGCAAATGCTCTCGGATGTCGTCATCAAAGGCTTGCTCGTCCTCCAGCAGTCGGACAAGCATCTCGTCATCGCTATCCATGTCTGAAGCAAAATCAATGGTTAAACTTTCGCCACGGAAGACGAGGCAAGTAGCAGCGGCGAATCGTGCCTACATGGAAAGTCGTCGAACACCTTGTGTGCGCGCAGGTGGGGCGGATTTGACGCCGCGTTCTGGGACGCGCTGGCGAAGCGGCGGCGGCGAAACGGCCGGCGAGAGTGCCAGCCGCGACGACGGTGCCGATTCTCAGAAGAGATCAGCCGTCAAAACGGCCGGCAAATCCAGCGGCGAGAGAGGGGTGGGAGGCGCGGGAGGGAAGGCACGACGAGAAATAAAAGGCGCAAATCAACGGTTATGAAAATAGTCGCCGACGGGTGGGAATCCGCCTAGCTTTTCGTTGTGTCCGGCGTGCCTGGAGCGTCCCCTGTGGGGCGAGAACGGGGCGCCGGACAGCGTATCAGGCCGCGCCGGATAAAATGAGACTTTAAGGGACACGACTGGGTACGTTTTTTTGTCCATCGCGCCCCAAATTCCTTTCTGGGACGCGGCTGGAGATGCTCTGATTCGAACTAGTAGGTCGACTCCGTAACTAAAACACTGTTAAGTGTAATATGAGTGGTGGTCATGAATGCTTATCAAATTTGCTAGATTTATATAGTTACTCATTCTTGTAGCGTCTACATTATATCCTTCACGTAGTGTTATTAATATATCTGACAAGTGGTTAAATAGTTTAGATCACGGCTTTAGAATGCTTATTAGGGTGAGAGCGCTGGCCGTTATTTGATGGCTTTAATTAACAATGTAGAAGTATCAAGGTTTTTAATTTTTTTTCTTATGCAATCTATCTACCGGTGCACAAGTTTGCTCCGTTCGTTATCGTCTCTACAACATGGAGAATTAAGACCTATTTACGTAGGTGTCTACACGGTTAGCAAACACAGCGAGCAATATTTTTATCCAACATGAATAACGTAGTGATATACGGATTAATCCTCCATTTTAATAGGTGTTTCTCGATGAGATCACGTGTATTTCGCCTTGGAGGTACCTAGGGCTCGATCGATCGAGAATCTATCAATCTATATTTATATCTATATCTAAATATATATATACCCAATAATAAAAACGTTAAGGTTTCTATCTTTTTTTCCGTCCAATTTAAAATTGCCCCTATTTATCAGTCAAAATTACATCGATTTTCAGCACGCGGCTGCTAATACTGGCCGCGTGCGGAATAGTAATACGCAACCAGTATGTCATCACTGGTAGCGCACCCGGGGCCGCCGCACACGACTACTATGCGGACCTAGCTGCACTCGGGCCCAGAAATTACCCACAGCCTTGCTTTCCTGGTGGTGCGTGACCAGTATCTTATTATCGGTCGCGTACGCTTGGGTACGCACGCTGCCAATATATTTGGTCCAGGGGAGCCGGGCGAGGCCAACTTATTGGTCGCATGTGCAGGTCTTGCACACTGCCAGCTAGGAAATTCTTGCAACGTGCAATATGAGCGCACGCTACCACTATGTCGCCTATAGAAACCCTAAAAACCTAGGCGGCAGTTTGATTCCTGCGCCGCTTCGGCTGCTCTCGGCCTTTTTAAGTAGGCCGCGCGCACCCCATTATATCCCCACGGAGGTTTGTTGCGTTATTCGGATCTCCCAAACGCGCTCCCTGTGGCTATAGGTTCCACGTTGGGTAGGGGAAGCCGCGGTCGATCACCTTCGTCGTCGTCGTCGATGGAGCATTAATCCATGGCTATAGGTTCCAGGGGTGGCAGGAGCCGTGGCCGTGGTGGCCACGGTGGTGGATCACCGTAGCCTTCATCGTCGTCGATCAAGGTGGACTACTCCGACTTCAAGTTCTTCATCCCTATCCATGAAAACCCTTTGGCCAAGAAGGTACGTGTGTGTGTGTATATATATATATATATATATATATATATATATATATATATATATATCTTTACTATTAAATTGAAATAGGACGTGATGGTTGGTGATGGTAGGTCGTGTCTCTCCTCGCAAAAAAAAAGTACGCAAATCGATTGGGAAAAACGCGTTCAAAAATCTCAGTTCGACCAGAACTCGGTTTACCCCTATGTTTGATGCCTGCACGTCGCCCTAACGAAAAGGGAAACGCACGTGGAAAGTCGACTGTCGGCGAGGCCTTCCTCAAATTTTCTACGATGGGAACAAGCCGCCGGCGCTATTCGTACTCCTTAGACTTTGCTACTATTTCTGAGATCCCGTGTGTGACATGGCTCTGTGTCACGACGACAGGCAGGCAACCAAGGCGTTGCACAGGGAGGAGGGCCGCCGCGTGGCTCGCAAGACAGGGTCGCGGAGTATGAGCGCCGAAAAAAGAGCCAGCCAAAATGCTAATTCGTTCCGGTCACGCTACAAACCAATCCTGAGTGCCAGGCGCAGGCTGGTGGGGCTGTGCCGCCATAGTGCTGACAAGAGCTCCACGGGAAAGACAAGCAGCTATTTGTGATGGATCAACCTGTGGTAATTACGTGAAGAAACATGCATACAACTATACAAGTTTGCAACTGCCGGCCACATGTGATGGATTGATATTTGTTAGGGAATGTGATGGGTTGATTTTTTTGATAGATATGGGGTTTGCTTAATCAACAACTACATACAACTCCGGTTAGATATTTCATCGAGCAAATAGAAGGCAGAACATGGATGTATATAGACGAAACTCAAAACTGATCCCATGTATGTACAAAACATATTTTAAAAAGTTAAAAAAAATAGGAAAAAACATTTGCATGTAGAGGAACATGTTTTATGTGTGCACGTAAAATTTCACATAAAACCAATAAATTTTGTGCCCTGTCTAAAAAGACAAAAATGTCTCGAGAAATATACTATTTTAGCACCAAAAATTAATCTTTTTACACATGGCATAAAACATGCCGGTTTTTGCTGATAAAAGTTTGTGAGCATGTAACATGTCAAGATGTACACGAGACATTTTTTATGTATTTTTTATTGACATTTAAAAAAAGTTCGAATGCATTTCAAATAAATGGTGTGGAAACAACCTTACTTGTATGTGGACATATTTTAGTTATAGATACATCCGTATCTAAAAAAGTTGAGCAGCTTTCTTTAAAACGGAAGGAACATAAGAGATAGCTGATATGCAGCGGGATAGGCGGAATGCAGAACAACACCTAGAGGAGGCGATATGAAGAATAGATAGCTGATGGGCAGCGAGACAAGCGCAGGGCAGAACACCGAGAAAGGCGAGAGGAAGAAGAAATGGCTGACGGGAGCGGGGCAGGCAAATGGAGACAAGCGCAAGGCAGAACACCGAGAAGAAGAAGAAATAGCTGACGAGTAGTGGGGTGGGCAAATGTACAACTCTGATTTTGTCGGGAAATGTACCGCGTAGGTCATTTGCTATCATTGCTCACATACTTTTTATTCAAGGGTATATATTTTCTCGGAGACATATCTAGCATATAGAAAGAATAGAGCATGCAGTCAACAATAAAAAAATCCTTTCGGCTTACAATGGAGATCCAAATATTAACCTGAATCTTGGCTTTCACTCGAAGATAACAATCCAAATAGGTGAGAGGGAGGTGCCGACACTTATCATCGACGCCTTCATGGAGGCATTGCCACCACCGGATATAGTCGGTACATTTTCTTTTTTATTTACTAAGGTGCAGCTCGTGATGGTGTTGTGCCTGGAATGACGCACTCTATTTTGTACTCCAAGAAGTAGTTTCATGAAGGGAGATGTAAAAGAAAATTTGTCACCACGTGGTTGAGAACTATAACCTGCATTCGAAAATAAGTCACTTAATTTTGTTTACCAATGTATCACACTAAAAATACATCTACATACGCGTACATTTGTTCTACACAAAGTTTATTTATTTACTATTTTGAAACAGAGAGTACTTTTTTTTTTCGCGGCAACGCGCGGGCATTTAGCTAGTATATATATATCTCTACTAATAAGTTACGAATCGGTGGTGTTGGTAGGTCAAAAAAAACCGGAACAAATTTTCGTCCGTCAAATAAACCGACCTAAATCTTTACTATTAGATTGCAATACGGGACGTGATGGTCCATCAAAAAACCGCTTCGTACATCCAAGAAATCGGATCTATGAGCCTGCCTAGCTTCGTACGTTTAAAAAACCAGGAGCGGTCGGCCTTCTTTTCTTCTTACCTAAAATCGTCCTACGTGGAAACATAGCAACGAGAACTCTTTGAGAAATCGGACGCTTCTTGCACGTCCAGGAAGTTCACGTCGTTATCCAACGTATTCGGTCGTGATTCTTATCCAAATCGTCCTTCAAATTTATGGAGTACGTCGCAACATATATATCTCCCGACGGAAGCGACCTATACCCAACTAACACCACGTAACGTATTCGATGAGCGAAGATACGTTCGTTAGGCCGCCGGTGCCGCGCGATCTGATGCGATACAGCGGTGCCGACCAAGTCTAGCGTTGCAGCATCAATATCTACTGGAACCCTTACCCCGACATCCTATATCCCGGCAAGTCCGTCGCTTTCGCGCTGACGACCTGCAGTCGCGTGTGCCCGCACGCGTCCGACCGCTATGGCAAGGCGGAGAGGGAGCGGCAGATGGATGGACGTGAGCGCCGGCCGGCCGGTGTGCAATGCGGGAACGAACGAATAGCTGAGCAGCTGGCTTGCGGCATGGATACAGATCCGCGAGGAGCTCGCAGCGGCGGGCCTTCCTGCACTTTTCATCGATCTTGAAGCAATGGGAGAAGTCGTGCGCGTGGCAGTTCATGAGCGCGGAGACGACTTGAAGGAATAGCCACCTCGCGGCGAGCTGGCGCCGCTGTGGGAGGAAGGCCGGAAGCAAGTCTGGGAGGAGGTCACCACCGGGAGCGAGCACCATGGCGAGGTAGACCTTGGACTGCTTGACGGGAACCTTGTGGAGGCACATCATGTATGGGTGTCGCCGACGGCGCATGAGGGAGACCTTGCAAAGCATGCACACACGCCGGCGGCTGCGAGCTCGGGCTTGTCGAGTACCTTGACGGCCAAGGCTTCTCCGCCTACGAGGGAGCGCACGTGGTAGCCGTGGCAAAGGTCCCGCGACCGTGGAAGCGGCCGACCTCGTACTTGCCGAGCAGCAAGCAGTGGCTCCGCCTTCTGTTTGCCTGCTTTTGCTCTTGGCGACGGCCATGGCGACGACACAAGGCAAAAGAGAAGCGGCTCCCTTGCAGACATAGTGAAACACCGGTTAGTATTTGTCTATATTTTACGCATTAAATTAAGCACGCCCGAGACACACTCCACGTACCCACGTCGAACCGACGGGCGCACGGCGTGGGCATATGCAAGCCGCGTTCGCAGGTCGCAGCACCGAAAATCAACGCCGCCCGTCTGAACGGACCAGAACACGATGGATGCTCGCTTCAGATCAGCTTGACGTTGTCCCTACTCCTAGAGCTGTTGGCCTTCACGAGGCAGGGCAAAGATGGCGTCGCGCTGGTGCCATAGGACCTGGCAATGGAGGAGCTCTGCATTAGCCGGTGTGGCATGTTATAGTTGTCGAACAGTATATGCATTTGTATATGACACGGAGTATGACATCGGCATGATTTTGTTGTTGTCGTATGGAAGTTTAGGTACGAGTTACAACCTTGGCTGGTTGATTGGTAGGCACGTTGGCCTCGCTTGGACCTGTTGGGCCTAGCTAGGCTAGCCTGTGCGGTTTTATTTTAAAATATTTTATTTCTTTTTTATGTCTTCTTTTTCAGAAAAGAGTAAGAAAATAAGGGATTTGAGATATTTCAAAATGCATCGTCAGTGACCACCAAGCATGATGTTGGTTGCCATGTTTGTGGACATTGTCATCGGGTCACCATTGCCATGTATGACATAATACAAGATCATCGTCATCATTTAAATGATTCTCGTTGTTAGATATGAGAGTTATTTGTCAATACTATTGCTCCCGTAGCAGCGCACGGGTATGATGCTAGTATATATATATATATATATATATATATATATATATATATATATATATATATATCTCTACTAATAAGTTACGGATCGGTGGTGTTGGTAGGTCAAGAAAACCGAATAAATTTTCGTCCGTCAAAAAAACCGGATCAATTTTCGTACGTCAGAAAAATTCGGTGGCGAGACCGGAAATCCTTCTGAAGTCGTGGCCTAGCTAGCGTCCGATTTTTTCTTTCCCTTGTTTCCTTTCGTCATCCTCTGCCCGGGCCAATTATGTCGTAGATATTTGTTTTCTATTATTAGTTATACTACATCTATCCTGAAAAATATATCATAAATTTATCTAAATTTTGATTTATTTAGACGCAATTTAGTGTAACGAAAATAATATGTCTTCCACGAACTATGACACATCTTAATTGCTGGGATTTTTTGACTAATAAAAATAACAATTGCCAAATATATTTTTATAAAAAGAAACCCGTAGCAAAGCACGGGTATTTTGCTAGTATATATATATAGGGTTAAACTATTCTGCAACCGATGCTCAGAATATTATTCTGAGCACCAACCGGTGCTTTAGAGACGCGAATCAGAGAAACCCACCGAACCCGTTCGAACAAAAAAAAAAGTACTGCCCCACCCTCACAGTCTCCTCTTCCTCCCGAAATCCCCTCCCCAGAGATGATGGGCACTCCTCCTGCCGGCCAACCCCGCCGCCCCAGCCGGCGAGGAGCCCCCGGACCACCTCTCTCCCTCCTCCACCGGAAAGGCGCGGCCGTCGCCTCCCGGCCACACCACCCGCCGCCGCTTCTTCCCCCGAGCGCCGCCGGTCCCTTGCCCCGAGCGCCGCCGACCCTGCCCACGCGCGCGGCTTCTTCCCCGAGCTCCGCCGGCCCCTTCCCCCGAGCTCCGCTGCCCGTCCCCACGCGCGCGGCTTCTTCCCCCGAGCGTCGCCGCCCCTCCCCCGCGCGTCGCTCTGTAGCGGCCATCGATCTCGCGCTGCCGCCCCTACGCACACGCCTCCGCCCCATGTCGTCCCCGACCTGCGCCGCCTGAATCCCTGCGATGCGCCGCCGCATGAACACCTGTGGGCTGCCGTCGGCCGGAGCCCCCCACGGCACTGCTCGACTCCCCTCCGCGCCGACGTCGGAAGCCCCGCCCAAAGCCTGCTCCCGCGCCGGCGACTGAAGCCCCACCACGGCGCTGCTTGAAGGCCCACAGCGCCGGGCAGCCGCACTTCCTCTGTTCTGCGATTTTGATGTAGTTGCAATGTTTGTTTCTTGTTCGTTTTCAGTTGAACTTCTGAATGGCATCAAGTTGAACTTAGGATAAGCATCAATTTGGGCTTTCCTGTGATTGCCATTAGTGAGCACAAGTGAATTCTTTGTGTGGCTACCGATGCTATGTCATGTTTGGAGGGGCTGCAGTTGATCTTTTTTATGAGATCTACAATTGACTTTCTGGTACAGTATGAAATTTGGAGATTTGCACATTTTTCTTACATTTTATGAGACGCCGCCATCGTGCTCTTCTTCGTCTCTGGTGCGCCTCCGCGTCACCCTGTTGCCAGAGGGATCGATTAGCTCTTCCCTACGACTTTCCAGCAAGTGCGATGCACAACTAGGCAAAAGGTGCCTGTCCTCCAGGGTGCGCTACTAAGCATTATCATCTCGCCTTGCCGAGATCGAGTTGCAGAAGAACGACCAAGAACGGATCAGCTGCGTCCACACCTTTTAGTGTTATAATCACCCTTTCTCTAATTGATAATCAGGATGACCAGCTTTCTGTGTGTATGGGCTGATTTATTCTAGGACAATTTGCTGAAACAAAGACACGGACAACATACAAAGTAAGAACGAATGATGTATTTTCTTGTGGTGATTGTAATCTGAGAAACGCATCATGTAATCTGAGTATTTTGAAATTTTCATGTAGTGTAGTGCTTGGTATAAGAAGATTCACATGAAGAAGTGCAAGCAATTGCTATAGAGAAGTACACGAATTTGGTATGGAGAAGTGCAGGATATTGATACCATAAAGCACACAAGTATAAAAACATTGTCGGTAAGTACACGACGAAGGCCGGGAAGTTCAAGTACCCTGTTTTTAAAACTTTATGTTTTTACAAAATATCATGTAACTTTATCATTCTTAAAATGCCCGAAAGTACACATTTTTGGTTCAAAAAATTCAGAAAATATTACTAAAAAGAACAACCAATTTGTACAAATAATGTCGTTGGGAAGTGCAAAGTTTCAACATCAGGAAGTACAAGAGATCAGGCTTAAGAAGTATATGTAGTAACATTGGTAAGTACAATAGATCAATCTTCAGAAGTACACGGTCCACGTGGAAGTGAATAAAAATTCTAAAAAACCATTAACCAGGAAGTAAAAGTACTCAAGACGGGTCAGTGCATAAGTTCGTTTTGAGCTAGTATAGTTTATTAGAATTTTTTATCCCGCGGGAAGTACAACCGCTGATCACTGGAAGTACAAGTTGTGACCACAATAAGTACAAGATGCGAGTACATGTGTAACAAACAAAAAAAAAATCCTTCATCCGCGAGGAAGTTCAAATCCTTGACAATGAGAAGTACAACCATTCGACACGAGCAATACACCCACTTAATATAGAAAGTACAAGAAACCCGACAAAGTCCAAATGTAGAAAACAAAATAATCCCGTCATCTGCGAGGAAGTATGAGCAGTGATTCCGAGAAGTACAGGCGGAGATAACAGGAAGTACAAGCGGTAACTACATGAATTAAAAGTGTTCAAAGAAAATACTCCCACATAAGTCCACATAGCAAAAAACAATAATAATCCCATCACCCTTAAAGAAGTTCATATACTTGACAATGAGAAGTACCACCATTCGACACGAGCAATACACCCACTTAATATAGGAAGTACAAGAAACCCGGCGAAGTCTAAATGTAGAAAAACAAAATAATTCTCGTCATCTGCGAGGAAGTGCGAGCAGTGATTCCGAGAAGTACAAGCGGAGACAACAGGAAGTACAAGCGGTAATTACATGAATTACAGTCATTTTACTGAACACTTTCGTGAAACCGCGCCGAGAAGTACAACCGCATTTCCCTAGAAGTGCAAGTTCGTGTCGAGGGAAGTTCAATGCTCTGTTTTTACGGGGCGCAAATCTATTGTGCAAATCTCATCGATTTGATCACCAACCACTTCAATCATTGTCACCAAAAACTTTATATGGTAGACTATATGTCTAATTTCATTACCTACAACATTTTACAACAAATAAATGGATCTAATCCATTAAATTCAAATCATTATCCCACAAAATATACCGGAAACATGATTTCAAAACTTCTAAAATTAGTTTTAAACCGTTCGGATTTGGCAAAAATGATACATACAAAAAAGATGCGCCATTTTGACAGCTTTCCAACAGTATATCATTTCCATTGTTTAAATATTCCGAATGGAAATCGCGGGGAAATCATTCGGTGCCCATCGCATAAAACGGGCAGACAGTAATTCGACTTATTCTCTTAAACTGTAAGGAATTAGAGAAAATAATTCGAATAAGAAAGTTGCGCCTAGTCCATAGCTTTCCAACGCCATATCATTTGCATCATTCCGACAAACGGTTGAAAAAATTCATCCAAATTACTGTCCGCTCGTTTTTGAGTACGTCCGAATTTCGGTATTTTCAAAATTGTTCAAAAAATGTGAGGATTTTGAAAAAACTTAAAACATGAAAAAGTTGTGCAATTTCATTAGCTATCCAACGGTATATCATTTGCAAAGTTTCGATAAGAGATTCGAAAATCGAACTAAAAGTTCGTTTTCTGGCCATATAGAGGCGTTTTGGTATTTTCAAAATTAAATTTAAACCGTGTAAAATTTGAGAAAAGTGTGAACATGAAAAAGTTGCGGTTTTTCATTATCTATCCAACGGTGTATCACTTGCATAGTTCCGACAAATGGTTGAGAAACTCGAGGTATAATCGGTACCTCCGAAGAAAACAGGAAGTTCGGGTAAGTTCGACGTAAAGTTGAACCCTCGTTATCCGGGAAGTACAACCTTGTGTCCAGGAAAGTACAAGTCGGTGCTCAGAATATTATTCTCGCAACCGGTTGCGTGAATAGTGCTGGTATATATATATATATATATATATATATATATATATATATATATATATATATAGAGCAAGACTATTCTCGAACCCCCCTTAAGAGGGTTCTAGAATAGCTATTCTCGAACCCCCTATTCCTGCTTACCTTCTTATCCCGACTCCGACCCCGACAGGCGCTAGATAGAAGTTCACTGCATCACTTCACGAACCCCCACCTAACCACCTCCTTCCTCCAACCCGAACCCCACCATCCCGATCCACTTTCTTCTTCCATGCCTTCTCCCCCAGGCACGCACGCCGCCGACCGCCCCCAAATCCACGCGCGCCACCAGCTCCCTCCAACCCCTGGCACGCACGCCGGCGGCCGCCCCTTTCTCCGGCACCAGCTCATGAGTTGTCCCCCTCCCTTGCTCGCCCCCACTCCTACCTTCCTCCGGCGCCAGGCCGAGGGCCGCCGGTTTCCCTGGTTGCCCCGACTCCCGCCTTCCTCCGCCGCAAGGTCGAGGCCCGCCGGCCTCCCTGGTCCGCCCTCATCTCCACCTCCCTCCGCTACGAAATCAAGCACAGGGATAGATCAGAGGCGCGGGATCGAAGAGGCGCCATGTGCAGGGCTGAGCGGAGCGGGGACCTCCACGCACGCTGATCCGAGCCTCCCAGATGCGCCTCTCCTCCCAGCTCGCGCGCCGCCAATCCCCTCACCCGCATCTCTTGCGCCGGCCAACCCATCCCCTGCAGCTCGCGGGCCACCCACTCCTTCCCTGCAGCTCACGCGGAGCCCTTTCCCTCACCTGCTCCTCCACTCTGTCTCGACCGGCGGCTCCCTACACTGCCACAGCAACCCGCGCCGTCGAGCTGGAGGACGCCATGGCTGACTCGCGATGTAGCTCTGAACTCCTCGCTATACGCGCGGGATTCCACAGGGTGCCGCTCATCCTGCCTTCCCCGGCCCCCTCCCCTCAGGTGGCCACATCGATTTCAGGTGGTTCACACATTTGTTTATTTTGGAAGTTTGCTTTTCAGTTTTTGAGGTGCATAGGCGGCTCTGGAAGCAGTATTATTTGTCATACTTCATGTTAAAGAGATGAATGCTTATTTGCCAGACTAAAATTATGGAGTAAGCTATTTAAAATAATAGATAAAGCAGTTCAATCACATCATCTCAGTAGTTCATAGGTATTAAGTATATAGTTCATTTTGGGCAGTATGGTTTTATCATCTCCACGGTATAAAAACGCATGAATGGTGTAGTTTAAAAGTAAAGCTCTGGAGAAATTCGTGCAGGGGGGCTCACTTTGTTGAGCACGGGAAGTTCAGTCAGGCAATCAGGCTGGTGTGGCCATGAGGCAGGCCAAGCTGCCAGATGTGGCGCGTCTAGTGCACACTTGTTAGGCCAGCGCTCGCTGCGCACTGGCGGTGTGTTGGGTTTCTTTTATTCTGAACAGCCTAACGTGCTCTGATGTTTTGAAAGTCTTTGTGCCCCTCCTCATTTCCATTTGGTATTAGTATTGCAAGAAAGAGTGTACAGTATATACTCTGTCTGTATTTGATAGAAAGAAAAGGAAGTTGATACTTCGGTCTGGTACTAAAAGAATTAAAACACAAGTTTCTAGTTTAACTATGTTGGTTCATTGCGTCTCCTGTTATCAAAGTCCATACTATTTTGACCAGTTCACCTGAACAAATACATCTATCTCTGTTTATTGCAGTTGCATATCCAGTCATGTCACTGTCCGGCTTACAGTGACATAAATCATGTGTACACTACTGAATTTTTCATAGCATATCCTATGGTATTGTAAGATCATTCTAACTGAGCAACACTGCAGTATATCCTGTGGCATGCATGTTATTGGTGTTTTCTAATGGCATTTCTTTCCTTTTACCACTTCTGATGCGTAGTGATAATAAAAAATAGTTCCATGGGGTAAAATAAATGATATTTAAGCAGTTCACTAATTCGACATAGGTAGTTCACTCGGAAAAATAAGAAAAGAAAAAAAGAAAAAGGTCGTAATTCAGCGTTTGCGCATTACTTGAGCGACTACAGAATGCCGACGATGTTCTCTCAGGAGCATTGCCAGGATGTGTGCACTATTGGTGAAGTTAACTTCTTCTAATCCGTGTAGTTCACTTCTCCAAATTCATGAAGTTTACATCTCTTGCTACTTGTTTTTTTTGGACAGTGAAAATGTTCAGATGGGTTGCAAGTGCTATTTGATTGGGTCAAATTTACTTTGATTGGGCTAGGATTTCACCATAGAAAGTTCACATAAACATGTCGCAATTCATAAATTTAGTTGGGGAGTTCACTTCGAACAGCCCCGAAGTTCCCTCTATATGGCGTTGAAATTCTTGGGGAGTCCGCATAATCGTGAACTTCGCACGTGTTTGATGCTTACCAGAGAAATCTTTTCAGCTACACAACTAGCCAGCAGAATTTATAATGAACCACAAGTCCACATTTCTTGTTCTGATAGATCTTGCTGGTGTGTACCTTTTCTCATTGATTTCCCAGTAGCAATTTGGAAGTTCACAATTCGCTTGTTACGAAGTTCATTCTGGAAAAACGTGATGTTTCATGAAAAAATTACTGCAAAAAAAAGCATAAAGGAAATTGAAGATCACTCTTCGAATTTCGGAAGTTCGCTTTGTAAAACCTTGATGTATAAGATTCTTCGTATATCTTTCTCGCTGTTTTTACATACCTGATACTGTTGCCAAACTCATTTAGTTTCTCACTTTGTGCTAGTATCATCTTTCATATCCCTAATGCCAAACTAATTCAGTTTCCCTCTTTGTGCCAGTATCCCAAACCTGACATGGACAGGGAGTTCACATTATTCATTCATGTAAGTTCGATTATTCTTTTACAGAAGCACGTGTCCAGTAGTGTCCATGTCCACAAGTTCTTTTCTTACAGATTGCGTGTATTTTTGTTAGGAGTTGTATTGAAAAAATACATAGAATGGAAAACTTTCGCCTAGGGAAGTGCACATTTATCAGTATTTGCTAGCAGTACATTACTCTGTGTCAGGGAAGTTCGCTTCGTGCATCCGGGATGTTAAAAATGTTTGTTCGCTTCGACTTCACTCCGAACATGCCAGGCGTTTGATTTGTCATTCTAGAAGTTCATTTCATTTTCTTGAGTCTGAAACTCGCCGATCGCTGTTTATGTCGATTGTTAACTGCAAGCTGCAGCTAGGATACTAGTTCTGTAATTAATAAAGATCACAAGAAATCCAAGTATTCTGCTGAATTTGAAACTTTGAATTACTCTAGCTTGGCTGGTTGTTTTGGTAGTTTTGCATGCGATTCTTGAAAATAAAGTTCAGAAATTAAGCTTAAGAAAACTTCACAAATGGTAGTTGTAACACATGTTCTGAAGTTCATTTTTACTTGTCGCGGAGTTCGTTTCATGGGTGCTGCTATTACTGATGTGTGGTGACGGGAAAAAATAATAGAAGTTCACATTTCTCTATTGATAAGTTCACTCTATATATTTTTAGGAGCTCGAGGAAAGCACCAGGCCGCTCTCTTTCTGTTGTTTGTCCAGTGGAGTCCATGAGAAGTTCAGATGCAGGAGCCCCCTGCATCCAAGGTAGTTGAGACCCAGGTCGGCCTGTTCATCTTGATAATACCCTACTTATCTTCGTATTTTGTTTGAACTACTGGAATTTGTCATCTGATTACCCTAGTCACACTATCTATCTTATTGCTCATAATTGCATGATGAGTCACAGGCATCAAACGATAACTATCTGCACATAACCTGTTGTTGCCTTGTGTATTTTACCATCTCAGAGTCCTTAAATATGGTTCTCTAGTTGCTTCCAGTCAGCATAATATTGTAATAAGATAATCGGACATGCTGCAAACATATACCTATGCCAGGAGGAATCTAATTTTGAAGTGTTTCTCCATTCGTTGTCCCTTTCCATGCTAATCTAAAAAGTAAACGTGTACGGGTACATGCCTTATATTGTCACGAAGTTCACTTTTACGCTCTGTGAAAGTTCACCTTATATTGTCACGAAGTTCAGTTCGTCAATTACAAGGTGAAAACCCACCGGAGGTGCAACATATTAGCTGGAAATTGATTTTTACCTCTTTCTTTGATCTATAATTTCTATTTTCTCCGCCTGTCTTTGCTTTACTAAAAATCTTTGTAAAAATTGCCTAGAAGCAGTTTGTGAATTTGTGAACCGCTGGAGATTTTTACAATTTTCTTCTCAGCGAGGTTTTGTCAACTCCTTGAAATGCATCGATGGAGACTTAATACTATGTATTTTCTTGTTCTAATTGATTTGCTGGTTGGTTGGTAGCTGCTGACTTTTATTGATAAGAATGGATTTATTTTAGAAGTTCAGAAACTTTTAAATCCGAAGTCCAGTTCTACTCATGCTATGAGTTTGTGTTGTCCTTTTCAGGAAGTTCACTTGTCATGCACTAGTGCTCTCGTCTCACAGTAACAGCCAACAGGGAATGCCCGGGTAGAGGTCGGTGCCCTTATCTGAACTTCTTCCTTGCTCCTTATTCAGAACATTGCAATAGTTCCGATCTACTTTGAGGATGTATGCTATTATAGGAGTAGACGCCTTGTTAAAAAAGTTCTCTTGGCGTGTATGAAAAAGTTCATTTCTTTCATAGGGATTTTACAGCATCGAGCGGTTCACTTGTTAACTTTGAGTAGTTCAATTAGGCTACAAAGAAGTTCCCGGTCCTGTAGAAAAAAAACAATGTTTGAGTAGTTAACCTGCATCGATGCGAGTCCGGCGATGCCCAACCCGGGAGTTCACATGCATATCCACGTGATTTAACACACGCGCCCGCCCTCCGTCGACCATTTTTTGAGATGTAATTTTTTCTCTTCTTGTTCTTGAATAGTGGTCAGATTCATATAGCTAAAAAATCATAGTGATGTGCTTGCTTTTGTTCTATTTCAGTTGTGCAATCCGAAATTCTTGAGCAGACTGTACTGTATCACGGTACTCTGAAGTTAGCTAGTGAGTTAACTTCTCAAAAAATGGTAGTTGTAACACATGTTCTGAAGTTCAAAATTTCAGTTTGTTTGGTAGAAGCAGTTCCAATCGAACATGCTTAATTTGTTAATAGAACATAGTGCTACTTGTAGTTCACTTCTCCTAATTCATGAAGTTCACACATATTTTTACTTGATTATTTAGTTCATCCAATGTTCATTTTTTCCGGCAAAAAAGGTTCAATTCACCCACGAGGAAAACGTTCAATTTTGTTGTCATGAAGTTCACTATTTTCAAACCTAGAAGTTCACATATTGTTTAAAAATATGGAATTAGCTTTTATTTAAAATGTGAAATTCCCTTTTATTATTTAAAATGTGAAGTTCGCTTTTATTTAAAATGCAAGTTCGCTTGTCCACATAAGCACAAAAATTTGAAGTTCGCTTTTACTTAAAAAGCAAATTAGCTTGTCCATAATGTGAAGTTCACTTTTATTGAAAATGCAACTCCTTGCATCTGTGAAGTGCAGCTGTATATTGTCCTTGCATCTGTCTCTCTTTTCTTTGTATTTGTTCTCTCTTTTCTCTGTATTTGCTCTCTCTTTTTGATGGAAAAAATGAATCAAGGCTAGGAATAATATGGTACAAGTATGTGCTGATGTCATGTCTGGCTATAAAAAGAAGTAGAGGTTCCTTTTCTTTACAAACAAAGCCAACTGTTTGAACTTACTTTTGTTGTTCCTTTTCAGGTATTTATCCATGGTAAGAAGGATGGCATGATCCGTCCAGGTACCACAAACCCATGTGCATATACAGAGTGTACAATGCATATCGGGGATATGACATGATTGCTGAGATGCGAGTAATCAAGCAGGAACGATGATGAACTTGTGAAATTCAGATAAGTAGTGAAGTAGGGATGAACTCTGAAGTTCACCACAGCCGCTGCCGCAGAGCCTATGCGGAATACCACTGGGCCTTCGCCGTGGCTGTGCCCCTCCACAATAGCACCCCGTTGTGGCAGTCTACACCAACACAGCAGGAGTCCACCAGGCGGCGCTCTGGGAGTCCACAATGGGGCAGGTAGGTACATCCTTACATTCACCGCACTTCCTCTAATGTACATTCAGTTTAAGCAACCCCTTGAGAACTTAAAACCTTCTTGAGACTTTCTTTACAGTAGCAATGCCAAGGATTCAGCGAGATATTGGTCAAATGAAATTATCCGAAGCAGCTAATTTTGGGTCAAATTATCTCAAACCAATGCCAAGGACGATGGGTGAAGTTCACTTCTTCTAAACCTTGTAATTCACTTCTCCTAATTCATGAAGTTCACATCTCTGGAATAGATGAAACAGCAGTTCCAAAATTCTCTTATGTGAGCAACTATTTGCTAACCAGCATTGATGTTTGTATACTAGTAATCAGCCTGATGTAGTTCTTTTTATATTGCAGTTTCATGTGCGATGGTGCTAGCTTGGGAGAATAAAGGGGTCTAGTGTCCACTGTCCAGTAAGCATTCAGCCGCTGCATCAACCAGGTGCCGCCGCAAGCTCGACCAAGCGTACTCTACCCTTTCTTTGGAGCTCAGCAGTTCACATTTTACAGAGCATCAGTTCACGTATGCTGTGCAGCAGTTCACTGAGGAGTTGCCCTCAACGCTGGAGCTGTGCAGCCCTGGGAGACAGAATTGTGAAGTCGGGAAAGCTATAGCTTTGAAGTTCAGAGAGATCTCAATTTATAGTTTTGGTTGAGAAATTGAATAAGTGATGTGAACCAGATTTGTATTTCTATTGTTTTGTTTCTCTCGCTTTGTTAATGGTTTAGTGTTGAGACCGAATGGATGTGGTTCATTGTATGAATTGTACGAGTTCACTTTTTAAGTACCAAAAAGTACACCGTGTTTACTGAAAGTTTTGTTTTTCTTGGATGATTATTTATGCAGCACATTCACTCTGTAACTTCAAGTTCACTTTTATTCTCTTGGCAGTTCATTCTTTTTTTTGTAAATTGTGTTGCAGCACACGGGCACTATATTTGCATCGATTGGTTCACTGGCTTCAAATAGAAAAAGAAGTTCACCTCGTCCCCATATGAAGTTAGCTTATTTTTATTTTGGAAGTTTGTTTTGTATATTGATATTTTGTATTTTGTGATGCTGCTAGCTATTTGTTTTGTATATTGATATTATTCTGTCAAGTTCCTCTTTATTTGTTAGGAACTTCGGTTTGCATGTATGTGAAGATCCCTTATTATTAAGATTTTTGTCAAATTTGTTTCTGGAAGCTCACTTTATATATGTGTGAAAGTTCAGTATGTACGTATGTCAGTCTACACTTTGTACTACGCATCCTGTTACCATGTGGTTCATCTGAAAATATCTAATGTAAAGCAGATGTATCCTTTTCCTATAAATGTTAAAAAGAAATGAAGTTCACTGTTTAGGCTTCCGCGGTTTGATATACAAAACATCGAAGTCCACTAAGAGAAATAGAACAAAAATAAAGAAGTTTGAAAATTCCATATTTTAGTATATTTTGAACTGCTCCTAAACCATAACTTTTTTGGAAATATTCTATATGAAAATTTGCACTTTTTTCATAACTTTCCAGCGATGTATAATTTTTATCATTTTGATCGAAAGTTTGAAAACTATCACAAAAGCTGAAAGCAAAATCGACAATTTACATACTCCGTCAGGAAGTTCACTAGCATGTCCTGAGAAGTTCACTCTCATATTCAGGGTAGTTCAACTTGTCTTCATTTCCTGGGCGGAAATCATATGCATGAAAATCTTGTGTACAGCCTCCGGTTTCCCAAATCGACCGCCACCCCATGCGATTGGCAATGATATGACTATATTCGTACTCCAGGGTGGTGACATGCCACACTTAATCAATCTAAGTGAGACAATTTTAAAATGTTTCGAGTCGGCGTTGCATCCGATTGTGGGTTTTTCTGAAATTAATTTTAAACAGTTTGGAATTTCGAAAAATGTTCAACATGAAAAAGTTTTGCTTAATCAATATCTATCCAACGACATATCATTTGTAATAATCCGACAAGAGGTTAAAAATTACAACCTAAGAAACCGTTGAAAAAACGTGAAGTTTGGAAAAATGGGAACACCATTTTCAAATCTGCTCTTAAACCGTGATGAATTTGGGAAAATGTTCAACATGAAAAAGTTTCGCCTAGTTCATAGCTTTCCAACGACATATCACTTCCATCAATCCGACAAACGGTTTAAAAACCAGAGCCAAACAAGTTCAGTAAAATCGAGAAATCCGTGAAAACATAGTTTGGCATATTTAAAATTAGTTTTAAATCATACATAATTTCGAAAACAAATAGAAACAAAAAAGATGCGAAATTTGTATATCTTTCCAACGCCATATCATATGCGTCATTCCGATAAGAGGTTCGAAAATTGGCCGCAAAATACTGTCCGCCAAAACACATGAAATTCTGGTGTTCCGCCAGGAAGTTCACTTCCCTGCAGCGGGAAGTTCGTAAAGGGTTCGAGAATAGTTATTCTCGAACTGGTTCGAGAATAGCAGACCTATATATATATATATATATATATATATATATATATATACCAGCACTATTCTGCAACCAGTTGCAGAATAATATTCTGAGCACTGACTTGAACTTTTTGCAACGAGCGCGTGTACTTCCGGGTCAACTGCCTCCGATGAAGTCTTGTACTGCCTATTCTGAAAAAAAAAACAATAAAACTCAGCCCGTTCCTCCACTTCACCCCTAACCTCCCGCACATGCCCGACCCGCACGTCCACATCGCGATGACTGCCGCCGGCCGGCAATGGCGCTGCTCCGGCCTCGGCTCAGCTCTTCCCTTGCGCGCGACGCCGTCGTTCCCAGTTACCCCGTTGCCCCGCCGATTTCCCCATCCCGTCTCTTCATCCAGAGTTGATCTGCCGCTGGCCAGATCCCTCGACATCTCCGCTGCCCCCGACCTCGCTGTGCCGCCCAAAAATCCTCCGCCCCGACCTCCCGTGCCACCCAAAATCCGCCGCCGCTCCTAGCCCGGTCACCATCCCACGAACTTCGAACGGATGTGTGGCTCCGGCGCCGATGCAGGTCGGGGCTCCGGCGCCGATGCAGGTCTGGGCTCCGGCGCCGCCTCCGGGCCCTTGATTCCTTGCTGACGCCGGACCGCGACCACCGCCGGCACGACCTATCCCTACTCCCCACAGCCGCGAACTCTCTGTCGCCGACCGGCCGCGAGCTCCCTCTGCTCCCCGCCGTTGCGGTCGCGTGAGCTCTCTAGACACAGCCTCAACTAACCTCCACGTCGACGCCATCCCGGCCTCCCTGTGCCGCCACAGGCCAACTTCTCCAGCGCTGTGACGCGCGCAGCACTAGTCTGTCGCGAATGTGAGCTGAACCTTTTTTCTTCTTTTCGTTGACATCCACCATGGTGTGCTCGAGAGTCACAAGATGAACTGCTCGGGATATAGAGGTTGTACTGCCGTATTGGACATCTCTGTTAGTAGCACGACAGTTCAAATAGGAGATAATAACAACACGGCAGTGCATTTTTAACTAGCAGGAACTACAGTCCTTTGCAGTTCAGATCGGAGAAAAGAACAGCATGGCATAGGGATGGGAGGACCAACGATGCAGTCCTTTGTAGACTCGTTGCTAACTTTGCAAGCACGATGCAATTACTGTAATTTATTTGAACTTTTGTAGACTTATTGCAGATTTTGCAAGCAATGAGATAGTTGCGTCTAAGATTCTGGGAGTTTGATTTGATGGACGAGATCGTTGTAGATGGTCTGCCGCCGAGCGGCTTCCAGGGTGGTAGTTCTAGTACTAGAGTGGACAAATTTTCATTCTGTTAGTTTGGATAGCCCTTTTTCATTCTGAAACTCAGTGATGCTGATGAATTTTTTCCTGTCTATACCAAACAGGTTTTGAAGTGGAGTTAGCCAACAGGAGACACTCTTTTTCTGATACGGATGGCTCCTTCTTTCCTGGAACTAATAAAGGATGCTGGGGCTTCATTATCATGATGGTGATGTACGAGGTGCTGGGTATGGGCAAATAGAACACATTAGGGACCCTCTTCGTGCTGAAATGGTGGCGTGCATCCAGGCGATTAAGGGTGCTAGCTGCTGCTGCAAACTGGGGTATGGCCAACATACACATCGAGACTGACTCTACCACTCTAGCTGACGCTCTTCAGAGCCCCAAGTATGATCAAATAGACTTTTGAATTACATTACAAAAGTTTTATTGGTCTTTTGGTTATTTTGTTCTTTTATGCAAGGATAATTAGCTGTTCCTAATGGACACGCAAGCCTTACTTGATAACACTTCTCATGTGTTCATTAGGATCTAGTGGATGCTCTGCTTTATGATTTGTTGATGCGGAATCAAACTGGAAGTTTCCCTTTACATTTCTGATAAATAACTTGTTGGTTGCATATCACGGCGTCAATACCTTCTTCAGCAAAACCTAAGTTGGATTGTAGTAGTATGAAAAATGCCCAGATCACTAATTCTTAGGCTAGTAGGCTTCACAGGGTGACAGGGATGACACAGAACTTATCTAATTCTACAAAGTAATCGCTTGATTAATAGTTTGCTTAGTCTGAAATAACCAGTGGTTGACTGCTTAGATGGTTTACTTGGCACACATGTCTAGTACTTTAGTGAAATATCATAGTATTCAGCATGGTTTCTTGTACCCCAACTAGGTTGGTTTGACCTTTTAATCACTGAATCTGAAATGCTTGTTCAGTGAAGAAACTGTTGTCATTAATTTAAGGAACAAATGGAGCTTCGCTTAAGCAGCACAATGAGCTGCTCTGCTTGTATGAGTTGGAATAGTTTTACATAGCAACCATTTTTTTCTGTTAACTGATATTCTGATTTAGCCAGCCCATGAATTATCTTAGGACTGCATGATGCCGTATGTTAGCTGTGATCTGCTACTGACCATTTGATCTTTCTGTTTGCAGGACAAAAAGAACTGGTACGAAGAAAGGATTAAGAAGCGCTACTAGGCCAAATTTTCTCCGGATGCTAACGTGAAACATGTACTTGCGCTTGGCTGCTAGCTACTAGATTCGCTAGATTGCTCTGTGAATGATCCCTGAACATGTACGGCTGTTAACATGTATTATTTACTAGCTTTGCACACTACTAGGATTGTTTCGTGCACTTTCTCGAAACTAACATATGCACTTCATCTGAAAAACAACCTAGACTTCCCGGGAAGATAGCCTTGTACTTCTCAAAATCTTGTCTTGTACTTGCCGTGAGATAAAAACGTCCGATAATTATTATTATTTTTTAATACACTGCAAGGACAATTGTACTTCCCAAAATAAATAAGTTGTACTTCCCAATGTTGAATTTTATAGCCCCCCAACCAGAATAGTATGCATTTTTAATTGTACTTATGTGACAACTTGTACGGAACTGTCCAAACATGTTGTGCATTTAAACTTCCTTTTTTTTCTAAGTTTTAACAGATTGTGTATTTCGTGGCTTATTGTATGATACACACCTCATCTGAAAAATGACATGGACTTCCCGGGACGATAGCCTCGTACTTCTCAAAATCTTTTCTTGTACTTCCCGTGAGATAAAAAAAAGCCGGATGATTATTATTATTTTTAATACACTACAAGGAAGACTGTACTTCCCAAAATAAATCAGCTGTACTTCGCAATGTTGACTTTTATACTCCCCGGATGATAGCCTCATACTTCTCAAAATCTTTTCTTGTACTTCCCGCGAGATAAAAAAAAAGTCGGATGATTTTATTATTTTTAATACACTACAAGGAAGATTGTACTTCCCAAAATAAATCAGTTGTACTTCCCAATGTTGACTTTTATACTCCCCAACCAGAATAGTACGTATTTTCAATTGTACTTATGTGACGACTTGTATTGAACTGTCCAAAACTGAATACTTGCACTTCCCACCGTCATGCATTTAAACTTCCTTTTCTTCTAAGTTTTAAGAGAGTATGTATTCCGTGGCTTATTGTATGATATGTAGCTCATCTGAAAAACAACCTAGACTTCCCGGGACGATAGCCTCGTACTTCTCAAAATCTTTTCATGTACTTCCCGCGAGATAAAAAAAGGCGGATGATATTTTTTAATACACTACAAGGAACACTGTACTTCCCAAAATAAATCAGTTGTACTTCTCAGTGTTGAATTTTATACTCCCCGAACCAGAATAGTACGTATTTTCAATTGTACTTATGTGACGACTTGTATTGAACTGTCCAGACGTTAATACTTGCACTTCCCACCATCATGCATTTAAATTTCATTTTCTTCCTAAGTTTTAAGAGGGTGTGTAATCCACGAGCAAATTCGTTACTTCAATCGAACACATTCTGGTATTTAATAGATGCTAGCAATTAACCTTATGGTATCATCATTGTAAGTGGCGCCACAACTATGCTCAAATTGCTTCCGTTGACTGTGAAGAAAACAATTTATTGATGAACATAACCATTACTCAAAGAAGATGGCACTGTGTTCTCTTTTTTTTTTTGCGATTGCACTTCTCACACGAAGCAGCCTGTACTGCCAAAACACAAGAAACATAGGACAGGGTCAATGAAAGGGCAGTGCGACTCCATGTTTGAGAGAATAAACTGACAGTGTTTTGTCATTACCATCTCCTCGTCTATCGTGCAGCTTGTCGTTCGCAATACATACTTCTCCAAAAGATCTGGAACCTGTGGAAGTTGCTCTCTCATGATTTCCAACGGACCCAGTGTTCACCTGACTACACCCGACGAGCCGAAAACGAAACCGAAGATTTGACGAGAAGCCAATGCTACAAATTGCTGAAGTAAATCAACGTGTGAGAGAGTGGATAGCCAGGACATGTCGGGGACAAAGGAAGTCCAGGAAGGCTGTGAGAGAGTGGAGATCCCGCACGCCCGCGGCTGTGGGGAGCATAGGAAGGTCGCGGCCGGCGACTGTTGGGAGAAGGGGCAGAACGTGCCGACGGCGGCCGGACCTGGAGGTGCTCGCGACCCTGCGGCCATCGCCGTTGTCGGAGCCGGTGAAGGGCAGTCCAAGATGTCAACGAAGGTCGGAAGGAGGTCGCCCGCGGCAAGGGAAAACAACTGTGAATAGGAGGATCGAGCGGCGGCGCGAGACCTGTGACCGCGGCGGCCAAAATATCTCCGATGGCAGCGTTTAGGAGGCGCCCGGGAGCTTCACGCCGCTGCGCCGGGAGGCTTGGGCCGACGGAGGCGGGGGGCTTCTGCCGGCGGTGCAGGGGGCTTCGATTGGCGGCGCGGGGGCTTCACGCGGCTGCGCCGGGCGGCTTCGGCCGACGGCGGAGGGGGCTTCTGCCGGCGGCGCAGGGAGCTTCGATTGGCGGCGCGGGGGCTTCTGCCGGCGGCGGCGGGGGGCTTCTGCCGGCGGCGGCGGGAGGGCATCAACCATCAGGCGCGTTGTCCAACAAGGTGGAGAACGAGGGTGGGGTTGGCCAACGGGGGAGAAAAGGTGAGGGTTGACTCGCTGTAGTGTTTTTTCTTTGATTGAAACGGGTCGGTGGATTTTCCTAGATCGGAGTCCCTTATAGACCGGTTGGTGCTCAGAATATTATTCTGAGCACCGGTTTCAGAATAGTGCTTCCCTATATATATATATATATATATATATATATATATATATATATATATATACTCCCACTCATGTTCACCACCGGCCACGAGCCTCTGATCTGTTTCGGCCTCCCCGCAGAGACTCCCAGAAAAGTTCGCGCAATTTCTTGCCGACCAGGAGTGCGCTGAAGTGAAGCCGCGAGTAGCCGGCTGCGGTCTGTGGGATCCCTGGCGACCAGGGTGCCATTGTTGGGGGATGGCCCCCGGTAGGCCAAAGGCCTGGCAAACCGGAAGGTTTGAGCTATCAAGATACCGGTTTAAAGTTTATTCCGGGTTGTGAAGCTAAGCTTTTGGCTAAGTAAGTCTTACCGGTATCCCCAAGAGGGGTATACCGGAATGAGCTAAGAAGACACCGGGTTACCGGTAAGATGTGCACTGTAGCACGTCGGCAAGACTGGTCAAAGATTCTCTCAAGAGCTAGAGGACAAGGATGAGCTAAGCAAAGTAGCTTTAAACGAAGCCCTGACGCCAAAGAGGAAGGTGACGCTAAAAGCATCCGGAGGACGTCAGCCTCCCTGTTTAAAGAGATACCGGCGTCACCAGTGATTAAAGTAGCTTTATAAAGTAGTTTGTCTGTTCAAAGATACCATTAGGGTTTCCAAGGGTTTCTTCCCCTGTAAGCCACCCTCGCCCCTATATAAGGAGAGGGGGCACACCCCATCGCGGGCAGGCCCAATCTTGTATGCATGAACCTGTAACCTCTTATGATCAATGAATAGAAAGATCTGAAGGGGAGAAAGCTCTTGTGTTCTTCTTCTTCTACCTCTGGCCAAGGCCAAGTTCTTAGGAGATCCATCCGGAATCCATCCCATCCTTAACAAAAACCCTCACCCGAATCCTCTAGCGCCCATTTGGCCCCAACTTTTACCATCCTATGGCATCTGTCTGTTCACCACGACGACAGTTGGCGCCCACCGTGGGGCCAGAAGCGATGCTTGCTGGAGTTCATATTCGGGCGGGCATCCTCAACGTCTCCGGCGAGCGGGTGGTGTCTGCGCTCGTGCAGCGCATCTACTCGCTGGACTTCATCAACGACAACGCGGGCTGCTTCGCCAACGGCGGCATCTTCCCCAAGAACGGCCGCGTCATCGAGTTCGGCAGCCACCGCGTCTACTTCGGCACCGTCCCTGTGCGCCAGCGCCTCTCACCGGTGGCGCCGGATCCGCCAAGGTGGCTTTGCGCTGGCCGCGCCGCCGGCAGCGTCGAGGTGATGATGGCAGGCGTGGCTGACGCCGGCAAGGAGATCGCGGCGGAAGGCGCTGGGCAGGCGAGGTCCACGCGCGCGGCCAAACAGCCGACCGAGCGCGACCAAGGAGCTACAAGTGCATCTGCAGCGCCACCGGAGACCCCTCTCCAAGCGGCGATGAACGTGCTGGCGATGCCCATCGCGCAAAACATCGACCCAGCAGCGGCTCAGGCGGAGCTGGAGGCAACGCGCAAGAAGCTGCTCTCCGGGGGCGCAGACATCATCCGGGCGCAGCGCGAGCTGAACCTAACCCTACGTGAGTATAACGCTGCCCATGGCTTTGCTTCTGTTAGCGCTCAGGCTGCTAGGATGCCGGAAAACCGGCTTAAGGCTCGCAATCTAGATCAGGATTTGCGTAAGGAAGTTCTTGCCGGCAAAAGTATCTCTGCATCTTTGAGCATCGTAGAGAAAGCTAAGTACAGTAGCCCGGATAAAACCATAAAAGCTGCTAGGGCTGCTGTAGAGATGTCTGAATCGCTTACCGGAGATGCTTTAGCTAAGCATCAGGATCGTGTTAGGGAGTTGCTTGACATGATAGAGACACAAAATGCTGAGTTGGCTAAGGCGAACAAAGCTGCGGCATCAAAATCTGTGCGTTCAACAAAGAATGCCGGAAGGAAGTCCCATGGGCAGGCATCGTCCCCCCATCCGGACAGAAGAAAGAAAAAGAAATGAATGCGCAGCAATTGAGTGTGTACGATCCGGTTCTTGCCGGAAAACAACAAGTCGGGCAACACGATGCCGGTAGAAAAAGCCAAGGGGCAGATCGAGGCTACGCCAGAAGAGGCTATGCCGGAAACAATCATGCCGGTAGATACGAGACCGGGCAAAATTATCGAGCTGCAAGGGCAGCGTACGAAGAAGAGGAAATGCCTCCACCAAGGTACCGGCAGGCAAGGGCCGCGGTACCGGAGCGTTACGATGAAGCTGATTCAACAACTGAAAGACTTACAACCTACCGGAACCCGTTGGGGGAACGTGTAGGAGAAAGACTCCTACCGGAACGGGATGCGAGGCACCGTTTGGATGGAGTGTATTTATCTGTGATGATTGAGGCAGAAGTTCCTCCTGGCCCAAAATGCTTTGGTCCAAGGATCATGAAAGAGGAACCACCGGTACGCAACTTCCAGTTGCCCCGTGACAAAAAAACATATGATGGCACCACTAAGCCGGAAGATTGGCTCGCGGATTACGTGACCGCGGTGTACGTCGCTGGCGGCGGAGGAACCGTAACTGGCGAAGGAAACCGGCGCTGGGCCGTGAGAATCGTACCATCTTTCCTGGTAGGACCGGCACGTATCTGGCTAAACAACTTGCCGGCGGGAAGCATAAATGGCTGGTTGGACTTTGAGGAAGCATTTGTGAGTAACTTCAGCAGTACATACCGGAGGCCAAACAGGCCGCAGCAGCTCGCTTTGTGCGTGCAACGCCCAAATGAAACAGACCGGGATTACCTGACCCGGGGGAACTCCACAAGAAACTCCTGTGAAGGGGTGATCGAGGCACATGCCATTGCTTGGTTTTGCAATGGGTGCAGAAGAGGTTCGCCGTTGTGGCAAAAGCTGCAGCGGAACATGCCGGAAACTCTGGCAGAGATGATACGTGTGGCAGATAGCTACGCATTGGGAGACCCAATGCAACCGGCAGTGCAAGCCGATCCGGCGCAAACAAGCCAACCACGCCAAGATCAATACCGGGATAACCGGCACAACAAAAGAAGGGAAGATTTTCCGGATCGAAGGTATGGTCCGCAGCAAGTAGCCGCGGTGCAGGATAATTCTGGCCCCAGCGGAAGCCAAAGGCAAAAAACCGGATCGCAGCCATGGGCGGGTCCTAAAAAACAATGGGTAGAAAAGAAGCCGTGGGGAGAGAAAAAGAATTGGCAAGACAGTGCAAGATACACCATGGAATCAGCAATGGAGCAACCATGCCGGTTTCACACACCAAATCCGGCGAGACCGGCAAACCATTTGACAAAAGACTGTTCCTGGATCAAGTACTTGATGTTGAAAGGTGCGGTAAAAGATGCGCAAGCACAAGGCTGTTCTACGATACTGCCACCCTCGCAAGACATGTTGCGGCAAAAACTGCCACCGCCACCACCGCTTACCGGAGCCAACGCTTTACCGGTACAGCAGCACCAGCAAGTTCATCAGGTGGAAGAGGGTAATGATCAACCACCACCGCCGGCACCTTTAGGCCGGAACGTTTACAAGGACCTGCATTTGTGTTGTGTTGTGTTCGTTACTGAGCCAACCGACAGACAAAGCTTGCATCGTCGTTCCATGGAAGTGAACGCAGTGATGCCTGCAGTTCCAAAATACATGCTGTGGTCAGATCAGGAAATCACCTGGTCGTTCAAGGATCACCCAGAGATCATGCCCAATCCGGGTGGTTATGCTCTTGTTGTAGACCCAATCATGCATGGGCCAATGACTCGAGTCAAGTTCAGCAAAGTGCTGATAGACAATGGGAGCAGCATAAATATCATGTACCGGCACACCATGCATACGCTGGGGATAACAGAAAACATGCTACATCCAACTCACACAACATTCCACGGAATCGTTCCGGGCCTGTCCTGCGCGCTGGTAGGAAAAGTTCGGGTGGATGTGTCATTCGGAGGGCGTGACAATTGCCGGGTTGAAAACATTGTGTTCGAGGTGGTGGACCTGGACAGTCCTTACCATGCATTGCTGGGGAGACCGGCGTTGGCAGCATTTATGGCCTCAACTCATACGGCGTATCTCAAGATGAAGATGCCGGCACCTCGTGGACCCGTAACTGTGGTGGGAAACTACAAAGTCTCAATGGAAACCGCTTCCGCCGGATCAAACTTGGCAGAATCGCTGGTGATCGCAGAGGAAAAAAGAAGGATGCAAACTGCAGTTGCGCTGGCTCAGTCCTCATAGTTGAGCTTAGCGGCAATGAGTGGAAAAGAGGGCACACCGGCGTTCAAGCCAACCAAGGAAACAAAAGACATCGTGCTGGACCCAGCTTACCCGGAGCGTACCGTTCGTATCGGTGCCGGCCTGAATGAGGCATAGGAAAGCGTGCTCGTCAGCTTCCTCCGTGAGAATCGGAATATCTTTGCCTGGTCTACTGATGACTTGGTAGGTGTTCCGAGGGAGCTGGCTGAGCACTCTTTGAATGTCTGGAAGGATGCTAAGCCGGTAAGGCAGCCTGATGCCTACGTGTGCTTCTATTCTTGTAGACAGTGTTGGGCCTCCAAGAGCAGAGGTTTGTAGAACAGCAACAAGTTTCCCTTAAGTGGATCACCCAAGGTTTATCGAACTCAGGGAGAAAGAGGTCAAAGATATCCCTCTAGAGCAACCCTGCAATCACGATACAAGAAGTCTCTTGTGTCCCTGTTATCACCAGAATTTGACCGGATCAGATGTGGGCCGCGATTGAAGATGGGCTGGAAGAATATATATGGAAGAAATGCATGAATCGGCCTTGTGTACCAAGTTTGGGCTAGATTGCCCGGGTATCTGTAATATAGTAGATCGCATCGTATTTAGAATTAACAGATAGAGTTTGGCCCGTGCACGGTTAGGTGCACGCCTCAATTAGAAAGTCCCCTGGACTATAAATATGTATCTAGGGTTATCGAGAAAGGAGGACAATCACGTTCACAACAAACACAAATCAGGCGCATCGCCACCCCTTCCTTCGAGGGTTTCTTCCGAGTAAGCATCATGCTGCCTAGATCGCATCTCGCGATCTAGGCAGTACGCGTTTATTCGTCTACCTTGTGTTGCTCGTTCTGAAGCGTTGTTGATGGCGAGCAGTGATGCGCGTAGATGTACACGTCCGTTGGGAACCCCAAGAGGAAGGTATGATGCGCACAGCGGCAAGTTTTCCCTCAGAAAGAAACCAAGGTTTATCGAACCAGGAGGAGCCAAGAAGCACGTTGAAGGTTGATGGTCGCGAAATGTGATGCGGCGCAACACCAGGGATTCCGGCGCCAACGTGGAACCTGCACAACACAAACCAAGTACTTTGTCCCAACGAAACAGTGAGGTTGTCAATCTCACCGGCTTGCTGTAACAAAGGATTAACCGTATTGTGTGGAAGATGATTGCTTGCAAGAAAACAGTAGAAAACAAGTATTGCAGTAGATTGTATTCAAGTAAAGAGAATTGGACCGGGGTCCACAGTTCACTAGAGGTGTCTCTCCCATAAGATAAAAGCATGTTGGGTGAACAAATTACAGTCGGGCAATTGACAAATAAAGAGAGCACCGCAATGCACATACATGACATGGTAAATATAGTGAGATTTAATTGGGCATTACGACAAAGTACATAGACCGCCATCCAACTGCATCTATGCATAAAAAGTCCACCTTCAGGTTATCATCCGAACCCCCTCCGGTATTAAGTTGCAAACAACAGACAATTGCATTAAGTATGGTGCGTAATGTAATCAACAACTACATCCTCGGACATAGCATCAATGTTTTATCCCTAGTGGCAACAAGCACAACACAACCTTAGAACTTTCTCGTCATCGTCCCGTGTATCAATGCGGGCATGAACCCACTATCGAGCATAAATACTCCCTCTTGGAGTTACTAGCAAAAACTTGGCCAGAGCCTCTACTAATAACGGAAAGCATGCAAGATCTTAAACAACACATAAACATCAGATTGATAATTACCATAGCATAGTATTCTCTATCCATCGGATCCCGACAAACACAACATATAGTATTACGGATAGATGATCTTGATCATGTTAGGCAGCTCACAAGATCCAACAATGAAGCACATAAGGAGAAGACAACCATCTAGCTACTGCTATGGACCCATAGTCCAGGGGTGAACTACTCACTCATCACTCCGGAGGCGACCATGGCGGTGTAGAGTCCTCCGGGAGATGAATCCCCTCTCCGGCAGGGTGCCGGAGGCGATCTCCTGAATCCCCCGAGATGGGATTCGCGGCGGCTGCGTCTCTGGAAGGTTTTCCGTATCGTGGCTCTCGGTACTGGGGGTTTCGTCACGGAGGCTTTAAGTAGGCGGAAGGGTAGGTCAAGAGGCGGCGCGAGGGGCCCAGATGACAGGCCGGCGCGGCCGGGGCCCTGGGCCGCGCCGCCCGTCGTCCGGCCACCTCGTGGCCCCACTTCGTTGACTCTTCGGTCTTCCGGAAGCTTCGTGGAAAAATAGGACCCCGGGCGAAGATTTCGTCCAATTCCGAGAATATTTCCTTACTAGGATTTCGAAACCAAAAACAGCGAGAAAACAAGAATCGGCTCTTCGGCATCTTGTTAATAGGTTAGTTCCAGAAAATGCATAAATATGACATAAAGTATGCATATAACATGTAGATAACATCAATAATGTGGCATGGAACATAAGAAATTATCGATACGTTGGAGACGTATCAGCATCCCCAAGCTTAGTTCTGCTCGTCCCGAGCAGGTAAAACGATAACAAAGATAATTTCTGAAGTGACATGCCATCATAATCTTGATCATACTATTTGTAAAGCATATGTAATGAATGCAGCGATCGAAACAATGGTAATGACATGAGTAAACAAATGAATCATAAGGCAAAGACTTTTCATGAATAGTACTTCAAGACAAGCATCAATAAGTCTTGCATAAGAGTTAACTCATAAAGCAATAAATCAAAGTAAAGGTATTGAAGCAACACAAAGGAAGATTAAGTTTCAGCGGTTGCTTTCAACTTATAACATGTATATCTCATGGATATTGTCAACATAAAGTAATATAACAAGTGCAATATGCAAGTATGTAGGAATCAATGCACAGTTCACACAAGTGTTTGCTTCTTGAGGTGGAAGGAGATAGGTAAACCGACTCAACAATAAAAGTAAAAGAATGGTCCTTCAAAGAGGAAAGCATCGATTGCTATATTTGTGCTAGAGCTTTTATTTTGAAAACATGAAACAATTTTGTCAACGGTAGTAATAAAGCATATGAGTTATGTAAATTATATCTTACAAGTTGCAAGCCTCATGCATAGTATACTAATAGTGCCCGCACCTTGTCCTACTTAGCTTGGACTACCGGATCTTTGCATGCCATGTTTCAACCAAGTATCACAAAGGGGTACCTCCATGCCGCCTGTACAAGGGTCTAAGGAGAAAGTTCGCATTGGATTTCTCGCTTTTGATCATTCTTCAACTTAGACACCCATACCGGGACAACATGGACAACGGATAATGGACTCCTCTTTAATGCATAAGCATGTAGCAACAATTATTATTCTCATATGAGATTGAGGATATATGTCCAAAACTGAAACTTCAACCATGATTCATGGCTTTAGTTAGCGGCCCAATGTTCTTCTCTAACAATATGCATGCTCCAATCATAAGGTGGTAGATCTCTCTTACTTCAGACAAGACGAACATGCATAGCAACTCACATGATATTCAACAAAGGATAGTTGATGGCGTCCCCAGAAACATGGTTATCGCACAACAAGCAACTTAATCAAAGATAAAGTGCATAAGTACATATTCAATACCACAATAGTTTTTAAGCTATTTGTCCCATGAGCTATATATTGTAAAGACGAATGATGGAATTTTAAAGGTAGCACTCAAGCAATTTACTTTGGAATGGCGGAGAAATACCATGTAGTAGGTAGGTATGGTGGACACAAATGGCATAGTGGTTGGCTCAAGGATTTTGGATGCATGAGAAGTATTCCCTCTCGATACAAGGTTTAGGCTAGCAAGGTTATTTGAAACAAACACAAGGATGAACGGTACAGCAAAACTCACATAAAAGACATATTGTAAACATTATAAGACTCTACACCGTCTTCCTTGTTGTTCAAAACTCAATACTAGATATTATCTAGACTCTAAAGAAACCAAATATGCAAACCAAATTAGCAAGCTCTATGTATTTTTTCATTAATGGGTGCAAAGTATATGATGCAAGAGCTTAAACATGAGCACAACAATTGCCAAGTATCACATTATCCAAGACATTATAGCAATTACTACATGTAGCATTTTCCAATTCCAACCATATAACAATTTAACGAAGAAGAAACTTCGCCATGAATATTATGAGTAAAGCCTAAGGACATATTTGTCCATATGCAACAGCGGAGCGTGTCTCTCTCCCACAAAGTGAATGCTAGGATCCAACTTTATTCAAACAAAACAAAAACTAAAGCGAACCGACGCTCCAAGCAAAATGCATAAGATGTGACGGAATAAAAATGTAGTTTCAGGGGAGGAACCTGATGATGTTGTCGATGAAGAAGGGGATGCCTTGGGCATCCCCAAGCTTAGACGCTTGAGTCTTCTTAAAATATGCAGGGGTGAACCACCGGGGGCATCCCCAAGCTTAGAGCTTTCACTCCTCTTGATCATAGTATATCATACTCCTCTCTTGATCCTTGAAAACTTCCTTCACACCAAACTTCAAGCAAACTCATTAGAGGGTTAGTGCACAATAAAAATTTACATGTTCAGAGGTGACACAATCATTCTTTACACTTCTGGACATTGCATAAAGCTACTGGACATTAATGGATCAAAGAAATGAATCCAACATAGCAAAAGAGGCAATGCGAAATAAAAGGCAGAATCTGTCAAAACAGAACAGTCCGTAAAGACGAATTTTAAAATGGCACCAGACTTGCTCAAATGGAAAAACTCAAAACTAATGAAAGTTGCGTACATATCTGAGGATCACTCACGTAAATTGGCATAATTTTCTGAGTTTCCTACAGAGAATTAGACCCAGATTCGTGACAGCAAAGAAATCTGTCTCTGCGCAGATAATCCAAATCTAGTATGAACCTTACTATAGAGACTTTACTTGGCACAAAAACATGATAAGGAGAGGTTGCTACAGTAGTAAACAACTTCCAAGACTCAAATATAAAACAAAGTGCTGTAGTAAAAACAATGGGTTGTCTCCCATAAGCGCTTTTCTTTAACGCCTTTCAGCTAGGCGCAGAAAGTGTAATCAAGTAACATCAAGAGATGAAGCGTTTTCAGCGGGGTTTGGAGTTTTCTCAACTAAGCATAGTATATTGGATACATAAGTTTCAGCGTCTCCCTTTTCATTAATCTTGGGCTTGCTATTCTCATCAAACAAATTTTCAGGAACAAGCCAAGCATAATTATTTTCTAGTGCATCATTCATAGCTAGGAGTTTACATGGTATTGGTGCTTTGATCTCCCCTCCATCATTAATGTTATTAGTGTACCTTATTCTATCCATATCCATTTTTTCAAGGAGACCAACAAAATTAGTATGAGAACCTAGCATGTTAAATTTTGCAAAGACCTTTCTAGCCTCTCTTGCTAGACCACCAAATTCTCTAAGAAGGGTTTCTAGAACAAAATCTTTCTTTTCCCCTTCTTCCATATCACCAAGTGTAAAAAACATGTGTTGGATTATAGGATTGAGATTAACAAATTTAGTTTCCAACATACGAACTAAAGCAGCAGCAGCAATTTCATAGGTAGGTGCAAGTTCTACCAAGTGTCTATCTTCAAAATCTTCAGTGGTACTAACATGATTGAAGAATTCTTCTATATTATTTCTCCCAATTATAGACCCACGTCCTACCGGTATGTCTTTTGTGGTAAAATTGAAAGGAAACATGATGAACCTAGTAAAGTAAATGCAAGTAACTATTTTTTTGGTGTTTTCGATATAAAGAGCAAGACAGTAAATAAAGTAAAACTAGCAACTAATTTTTTTGTGTTTTGATTTAGTGCAGCAAACAAAGCAGTAAATAAAATAAAGCAAGACAAAAACAAAGTAAAGAGATTGAGAAGTGGAGACTCCCCTTGCAGCGTGTCTTGATCTCCCCGGCAACGGCGCCGAGAAAAAGTGCTTGATGCGCGTAGATGTACACGTCCGTTGGGAACCCCAAGAGGAAGGTATGATGCGCACAGCGGCAAGTTTTCCCTCGAAAGAAACCAAGGTTTATCGAACCAGGAGGAGCCAAGAAGCACGTTGAAGGTTGATGGTCGCGAAATGTGATGCGGCGCAACACCGAGGATTCCGGCGCCAACGTGGAACCTGCACAACACAAACCAAGTACTTTGTCCCAACGAAACAAGTGAGGTTGTCAATCTCACCGGCTTGCTGTAACAAAGGATTAACCGTATTGTGTGGAAGATGATTGCTTGCAAGAAAACAGTAGAAAACAAGTATTGCAGTAGATTGTATTTCAGTAAAGAAAATTGGACCGGGGTCCACAGTTCACTAGAGGTGTCTCTCCCATAAGATAAAAGCATGTTGGGTGAACAAATTACAGTCGGGCAATTGACAAATAAAGAGAGCACCGCAATGCACATACATGACATGGTAAATATAGTGAGATTTAATTGGGCATTACGACAAAGTACATAGACCGCCATCCAACTGCATCTATGCATAAAAAGTCCACCTTCAGGTTATCATCCGAACCCCCTCCGGTATTAAGTTTCAAACAACAGACAATTGCATTAAGTATGGTGCGTAATGTAATCAACAACTACATCCTCGGACATAGCATCAATGTTTTATCCCTAGTGGCAACAGCACAACACAACCTTAGAACTTTCGTCCATTGTCCCGGTATCAATGCGAGCATGAACCCACTATTGAGCATAAATACTCCCTCTTGGAGTTACTAGCAAAAACTTGGCCGAGCCTCTACTAATAACGGAAAGCATGCAAGATCTTAAACAACACATAAACATCAGATTGATAATTACCATAGCATAGTATTCTCTATCCATCGGATCCCGACAAACACAACATATAGTATTACGAGATAGATGATCTTGATCATGTTAGGCAGCTCACAAGATCCAACAATGAAGCACATAAGGAGAAGACAACCATCTAGCTACTGCTATGGACCCATAGTCCGGGGGTGAACTACTCACTCATCACTCCGGAGGCGACCATGGCGGTGTAGAGTCCTCCGGGAGATGAATCCCCTCTCCGGCAGGGTGCCGGAGGCGATCTCCTGAATCCCCCGAGATGGGATTCGCGGCGGCTGCGTCTCTGGAAGGTTTTCCGTATCGTGGCTCTCGGTACTGGGGGTTTCGTCACGGAGGCTTTAAGTAGGCGGAAGGGTAGGTCAAGAGGCGGCGCGAGGGGCCCAGATGACAGGCCGGCGCGGCCAGGGCCTGGGCCGCGCCGCCCTGTCGTCTGGCCACCTCGTGGCCCCACTTCGTTGACTCTTCGGTCTTCTGGAAGCTTCGTGGAAAAATAGGACCCTGGGCGAAGATTTCGTCCAATTCCGAGAATATTTCCTTACTAGGATTTCTGAAACCAAAAACAGCAGAAAACAACGACTGGCTCTTCGGCATCTTGTTAAGAGGTTAGTTCCAGAAAATGCATAAATATGACATAAAGTATGCATAAAACATGTAGATAACATCAATAATGTGGCATGGAACATAAGAAATTATCGATACGTTGGAGACGTATCAAGCAGCACTACTTATCATTAGGTGTTTAGGGGCTTGCATTGATTCTTTCTCGCGCATATCTGCTTGGCAATGCCGTCCCTCTACACCTAGCTGCCCTTACACCTATCTGGGTGTAAGGGCAGCATCTTGCTTGATCGTTACTTAGTAGATCCGATCCGTTATAGTTGCTCCTTGTTCTTCAAGGATTAGTTTAATATCTGCATAGTTAGGCCTTATGCTGGGGTCGGACGATCCGGTAGCGCGTTAGGTGTTGTTTACCGTTCCTACAAGGGATGTTCCGGGAATTAACGTAATGTTGGTTTTTAGGCCTCTTGTAGGGGTAGTTTTCATCATCTTCCGTATCTGCTAGGCCCGACTACGCTTAGGACGTTCCGGTTATGCGGTGAAAACCCTAAACTGTCGTAGATTGGTTTAGCTTTGTTTTGATCAAGCAGGATCCCCATGCCATTGCAAATCCAACGTGAACCATGGGGCGATCGGCTCTTTGAGCCGTTCCACGAGGCAACACGAGAGCCGATAGGGCTCGTATTTAATGTTTACGTGTCTACCATGCGGGAACAATCGAAGCAATCTAACACCTTCCCGATCGGGTCTAGGTCGGGTGGCACGCCTGAGCAACCGCCAGGTCGTGGCTGGAAGACTTGCGGGACGACGCGAAGTGCCAAGGTCCACTAAGCGGCCTTGGGAGCTTCCCGGCTCTTCGTGTTGCTTAACCATTGCCCGCCGGTTGGTTTTGGCAGGTAACACATTCTGGCACGCCCGGTGGGACATCTTCTGCAACATCCACGTCAACACCGGCATCCGAGATGGCAGAGGAACAGTTCAAGTACGAGGATCTGCCTCCGGAACACAAGAAGAAGTACGATGAGCTGAAGGCCATCGTTGAAGCCGAACTCATCGGCTCCTTTGAGAAGACCCGTTCGCACGGCATCGAGTTCAAAGGATTCACACCACAAGGCGTCCTCGAGGGTTGGATCTGTCTCTCCCTTCAGAGGAACGTACCAGAGCCCTGCGACAGGAAATCAACTACGTGGTGGCTCATTCGCTGCATCGGCATTCTGAGAGCCTGGTAAATACTTTGGAGCGCGTTGCGCTTCATGTGGTGCAAGAGGTCATGAAGCATCAGTATTCCCCTTCAGGACCTGCTCTAGGGACTCACCAGGGAGAGATGCAACTCCACACCAGGACACCATTGCCGTACGCGATGGCAGCTCCACAGCAACAAGGTTCACCGGCATACGTTGTCTACAAGGTTGGAGGAGATCCGGGCGACTACCAGTTCTTATATGAGCCGCCCAAGGAGATCCCACACGGATACGTGTGCATGTTCGTGCCGGACTGCAACAGCTGGACGCAGGCGATCCAGGCTCCAACAGGAGGGTTTGCCGAGCAGGGAGCAATTGTTCCGGCAGGAGGGACGGCTGCCGACGGCGAGGAGTTTGGGAGCAGACGCTGAGAAACAGGCGTGGCTAGCTAAATATGCCACTGCACCAATTCATGAAAGCTCAGCTACTACTGCCTCCACCACGGATCAGATCACTTCAGTCTTGAGAGACCAGTTCGGCATCCTGCCGAAGAAGAAAATAATCGGCTATTCCAAGCCGTACCCCAATGAATTTGACCTGATCCCACTACCACCTAAGTATCGGCTACCTGACTTCACAAAATTCAGTGGATTAGAAGGTTCCAGCTCGATCGAGCACGTGAGCCGATACTTGGCCCAGCTGGGCATGGTTTCAGCATCGGATTCGCTACGTGTGAGGTTCTTTTCGCAATCTCTCACCGGTCCAGCTTTTGGATGGTACACCTCGTTGCAGCCAAATTCAGTGCGATCATGGAAGCAGCTAGAGGAACAATTTCACACACAATATCATTCAGAAGCTACTGAAGCTGGTATTGCCGAACTAGCACAGGTTCGGCAAAGGCGAGGAGAGACAGTGTCTGAATACATTCAGCGCTTCAGAGCTGTCAAGAACCGATGTTATTCGGTTCATTTATCTGAGAAAGAAGCAGTCGAGCTGGCCGTGGCAGGCCTCGCAGCGCCATTCAAGGACCTGACGTTCCAAGTGGAGTACAACTCGATGGCGCACATGGTACAGAGACTGACCTCCTATGAACAGCGCCATCCAGAACTGTACCAAGACAAGTACAAGCGCATGATAAGCCTGGTCAATGCTGACGAAGATGAAGATTTTGCGGAAGATCAGGAAGTCGCAGTGGCTGAATGGACTCGGACGGCAGTGCCCGTGTCCTGCAAATGGGTAAATCCTCCAGGGCCTCCAAGAGGGTTTGACTTTGACGTGAGCAAAGCTGAGCAGATTTTCGATCTGCTACTGAAAGAGAAACAGTTGAAGCTACCCGAAGGCCACAAGACCCCTACGGCACAAGAGATGAACGGTAGACCATACTGCAAATGGCATCATACGTTTACTCACACCACCAACGACTGCAAAGTACTGCGCGCACAAATTCAGATGGCGATAGAATCAGGCCGATTAACTTTCGGACAGTTTGCCATGAAGGTAGACATGCGTCCATTTCCTGACGTCAACATGCACTACAAGAAAAGTTCTGATAGACAACGTCCCAAAATCGTCAACTAAGGGGCATTTTTCGTCGCCTATGGGCCTAACCCGACGATATGGGTTCCGTTGTCGAAACTGCGTCAGGCAAAGTCCAACGACGATTTTTTCGGTCCGTCGCGTTGGGCGCCCTTCCGCCACGGAAAATCG